>NW_022261979.1:8498111-8535611 GCF_002021735.2 Oncorhynchus kisutch | reverse complement strand
CAATCCAACCCTTACCCTACAATCTAACCCTTACCCTACAATCTAACCCTTAATCTAACCCTTATCATACAATCTAACCCTTACCCTACAATCTAACCCTTACCCTACAATCTAACCCTTAATCGAACCCTTCTCCTACAATCTAACCCGTACCCTACAATCTTACCCTACAATCTAACCCTTACCCTACAATCTAACCCTTACCCTACAATCTAACCCTTACCCTACAATCTAACCCTTACCCTACAATCTAACCCGTACCTTACAATCTAACCCTTATCCTACAATCTAACCCTTAATCTAACCCTAACCCTACAATCTAAACCTTACCCTACAATCTAAACCTTACCCTACAATCTAACCATTATCCTACAATCTAACCCTTAATCTAACCCTTACCCTACAATCTAACCCTTACCCTACAATCTAACCCTTACCTTACAATCTAGCCCTTAATCTAACCCTTATCCTACAATCTAACCCTTATCCTACAATCTAACCCTTACCCTACAATCTAACCCTTATCCTACAATCTAACCCTTACCCTACAATCTAACCCTTATCCCATCATCTAACCCTTACCCTATAATCTAACCATTATCCTACAATCTAACCTTTACCCCGTCATCTAAGCCTTATCCTACAATCTAACCCTTACCTTACAATCTAACCCGTACCCTACAATCTAACCCTACAATCTAACCCTTATTCTACAATCTAACCCTTACCCTACAATCTTACCCTACAATCTAACCCTTACCCTACAATCTAACCCTTACCTTACAATCTAACCCTTACCCTACAATCTAACCCTTACCCTACAATCTAACCCCCTACCCTACAATCTAACCATTACCCTACAATCTAACCCTTACCCTAAAATCTAACCCTTATCCCATCATCTAACCCTTACCCTATAATCTAACCATTATCCTACAATCTAACCCTTACTCCGTCATCTAAGCCTTACCCTACAATCTAACCCTTACCCTACAATGGGCCCCATTGTAGGGTAAGGGTTAGATTGTATTGTAAGGGTTAGATTGTAGGATAAGGGTTAGATGACGGGGTAGCCTGGTGGTTAGAGCGTTGGACTAGTAACCGGAAGGTTGCAAGTTCAAACCCCCGAGCTGACAAGGTACAAATCTGTCGTTCTGCCCCTGAACAGGCAGTTAACCCACTGTTCCTAGACCGTCATTGAAAATAAGAATTTGTTCTTAACTGACTTGCCTAGTTAAATAAAGGTTAAAAAAATGAATAATAATCTAACTATTACCCCGTCATCTCTGGCCCCTCATCTTGTTCCCTATACCCCCCAATCTGGTCTCTTAATCATTACCCTCGCAACCTTGATATTGACTAGGACCATCAAGCCCCTGAGAGGGAGCATATTGGGACCTATGTCACAGCCCCCTTCTGTGTCGGTGTCAGCCCTGAGCACTCAACCTTAAGCTCGATGCTCCTGGGGATCGACAGGGGTCCCTGGTCTGTGGTACTGAGCCCTCAGCCCCCAGCCAGGGGCCAGTGGACCTCAAGTCCCAGAGAGGGAGCACCTTGTCATTTAAGTCACAGCCTCTGGTCTCCTAGGCCCCAGCCGGGAGGCAGGTGACCTCAGGGACGACAGGGTCTCTGCTCTTGTCTCTGCCTGGTCTGTGGCCCCAGCCCCCAGCTCTCAGCCCACAGCCAAGAGGCAGGCGACCTCAGGGATGACAGAGTCTCTGCCTGGTCTGTGGCCCCAACCCCCAGCCTGTAGGTTGCAGACATACGGGCCTCAGGGAGGACAGAGAGCCCTGTGATGCCTCTCTGCTGTCAGACCAGTTGACACAGGTGACATGGTGGTCCCCAAAGCAGTCACTTCTCGCTGTTTAGGTATGCTTTTCTGTAATGGTGACAGGGTCACACACACACACACACACACACACACACACACACACACACACACACACACACACACACACACACACACACACACACACACACACACACAAAGAAACAGCAGAAACGATGGTCACTTCTCAGTGCTCATGTATGAGCTTCTGATTCCCCCGGCCATGACACCATGACCCAGACATGATATATCTCCCAGGTGTGTGTGTGTGTGTCACTGTGACTGAACCCTGAAGGTCCATGTCAGTCCCTCTGTTCAATATGGATGTACCACACGACGCGTGTTAAAATGTTCCACGGTGGAAACGAAACATCCCTCAAACAGGTTGGATTAAAATATAAAGAATGAGGAGTTTTTATAAGTGAACTTTGAATAGTTTGTATTTATCGATACACAGGCTTATATAAAGGCCCTTTCTGTTTGCAGTATCTATCTGGGTTAGATACACAGGCTTATATAAAGGCCCTTTCTGTTTGCAGTATCTATCTGGGTTCGATACACAGGCTTATATAAAGGCCCTTTCTGTTTGCAGTATCTATCTGGGTTCGATACACAGGCTTATATAAAGGCCCTTTCTGTTTGCAGTATCTATCTGGGTTCGATACACAGGCTTATATAAAGGCCCTTTCTGTTTGCAGTATCTATCTGGGTTCGATACACAGGCTTATATAAAGGCCCTTTCTGTTTGCAGTATCTATCTGGGTTCGATACACAGGCTTATATAAAGGTCCTTTCTGTTTGCAGTATCTATCTGGGTTCGATACACAGGCTTATATAAAGGCCCTTTCTGTTTGCAGTATTTATCTGGGTTCGATACACAGGCTTATATAAAGGTCCTTTCTGTTTGCAGTATCTATCTGGGTTCGATACACAGGCTTATATAAAGGTCCTTTCTGTTTGCAGTATCTATCTGGGTTCGATACACAGGCTTATATAAAGGCCCTTTCTGTTTGCAGTATCTATCTGGGTTCGATACACAGGCTTATATAAAGGCCCTTTCTGTTTGCAGTATCTATCTGGGTTCGATACACAGGCTTATATAAAGGCCCTTTCTGTTTGCAGTATCTATCTGGGTTCGATACACAGGCTTATATAAAGGCCCTTTCTGTTTGCAGTATTAGGAGACAGTCAGTCTTAATTGTATATGTTTTTACACGTAGGCAACTATGTCCTAGAATTGACTAATATATCTTCTGTTTATACTCTGAGAACCTGATCGAATCTCTGTGTGTATATGACAACACCTGCAACCCGATCTCAGGTGGCCCTGTAAAAAAAAAAAACTACAACCTTGAAAACGGGCAGATGTTCAAACTAACTCAGCTCGACTTCAGGAATCAGAGTTTGACACTAAACAATGATCTCTTGTCCGAATGGGCTACAGGATTAAAGTGTTGACGCCCGGGGAATCATTAACAGAGCTACGCTGCCTGACGGCTGCTACCTGGATAAGATAAGGCTCACCTGTTTAAACATGCATATGAATCAATACATTTCATATATGACACGCTGAATGGTGAGCTTAGGCTACCATCTGTCCCTTTTGCAATGAATAACACAGAGTTTGTGAATGATTAAGAGTAATGGTTTTAATGAAAATGTTAAGTGTTTTTTTTTTTAACTAAATGTAAGAACGTTTTCTATACTGTCTGAGGTGAATACTAACTTAACATCCGCGGGCAAAGGCCTAAAATATATAAATCATTGTTTTGTATCCCAAATACATCAATACAATGCATGTATTTTGCATACGTTAAGTCTCTATATGTTAAGTCTCTATATGTTTTAGGATAGGACTTGTCATTTTCCAATCAATGCTCATCATGACAGAGGTCTCTCTGTATGTGTGGAGACTTGCACAAAATGAACAGTGGCATTCCGTGCAATATGACCATCTGGTGATATAGATAACGTATCAGAAATCATCAAGCGTGTATCTGGCGAATCATGTGGCTTACGCATTCCATGCGTGTGTCATCAATACGGGAAGTGACGTCGCTGATTGGCTACACACGCCGAGCTTAACTTTTCTCCTTGTATTGTACAAATTCAAGGCAGTTGAAGAGTATATTATTGAATCAGGGATACACTGGTCAGGATTAATATATATATATATTTTTAAAGATGAATAAAAAATCTAATAAAAGATTAATGGTCAAGATTTTTAAGTAGGCTAATTAAATGAAATAATTGACTATGAAATCATAAATATGAATGATAAAAGTGGTGAATAAGTCGATGTGCATATACTGTTATTGCTTTGACGACATGTACATGTTGCTAAAGACATTGGAAACTTTTGAGGTTTATTTGTTGGAAGAACCGACAGTTTCCAGAACAGAGAATCCGAGAAGAGGGAGCAGCTCGAGGCGCTGAACACCTGTTGCGATTAGACTGGCACGCGACCCATTCTAAAGCACTCGCGTGGCAGCTGCGCAAACGTTAAACAAAAGTAGTTAAAGAAAGTTTGAAATGCATTGAAGATTTCTATTCAAATACACACGCACGAACGCGAGCATTGACGCTCTCTCTCTCTCTCTCTCTCTCTCTTTCTCTCTCTCTTTTTCTCTCTCTATCACATACGCTCGCACACACACACACACACACACACTTTAAAATGAGAGGCTTTTATCCACGACACTATAGTCCACCCACCCACCACCCAACGTGTGCTCAATGACGCACCATACAAAAAAAATGTGCAATCAACATACAAAAATATGCTCGTAAAACTGGTAAACTATTGAAACGGGATCTCTGCTTTTCAAGAGAAATACAAAACGTCGTAATAGTGTTTTCTTTCCCTCTGGCGGTGAATGGAACAATGCTGCCACAAGCCATCTGGTCAAGGTGTGGATAGAACACCCGATACCCCCTCAGCCAGGTGCTGGGCTGTAGCCCTAGTCCGACCTCGTCTTCACTGTCTCCATCTATTACTGTTATTATGTTGTATTAAGAGCAGAGAATAGGGTTAGGTTTCGAGGTTTTGGGGGCCGGGTTAACGCATAGAAACAACCTCTATAGAACAGTGTAGATTGCGAGTGTTTTGGCTGCCACCCATGAGTTTACCAGTCAAATTGCCAAGGTTCGAGGTTTCAAGCCCTTTTCTAAATTCTATCGGTTCTATTTCTATGGGTAAGCGTCGAGCTCTTTGGTTTATGAGTTGTCACTCCATGTATATTCCAGTCATTCTCAATGAACCCACACAAACTGGAGCGCAATTACATGTGCTTTAACTCGCTTTACTTGCGGACAGATATCAGACCATATATTATGAAGCACAATTGTGCTCAGTGACATGCGGTATATCTACGTCTGAGGCTGCTACCGGGTTGAACAATTAGAATCTCTTTTTGTTTCTTCATCTGTGACGCCTCAGTCTCGTGATGGGCTGTAGCGGTACGTGTGTACTAGGTCTGCCTGTAATGAACAGCACAGCTAAAGGTTGATAGCCTACCTGTAATAATAACACCTTGAATGAATTTCACTTGATTGGCCTTTGACAAAGTCGGAATGGTGATCAGAATTACAAACACTCTCAGTAGTTACTGACTGTGCAGCAAAACAATGTTCGACCGATTGGCTGAGTGTTTGACCGGGTAACATTATGTAATTCATCTCTCCTACATATGCGAGGTTCTGGGAGCGGAGCTGTGTCTGAATTCTTTCATAGGTAGAGAACTCTGTCATTTAGCTCCGCGCTGCCATCTAGTGACACACACAAAACGCATCGCTGTTCCTCAGAAGTGAACTTGGCTGTTTTGTGATATTCGCCGTCTGCTTTAATACCTGTGTAATATAAAAAAACATTGGCAACAAAGGCAACTGGGGGTGATGTTTTAAGTCATTATAATATCTTTCTATTCTAGGAGGTAGATGTGAGAACTCAGAATATTGTGTGTTCATGAAATGTTGTGTTTTGTTCCACTCAATGTTCGTGCGCAAAAGTGCTCATGCCTCATGCGTAAAAACGCTTTCTCCCGTGTGTCTTATTACCACGCTCTCCGGTCTACCATAGCCATTTGTATCTAAAAAATAAATAAAGTGTACTGTGTAGTCTCAGCTTCCACCTCTCTCCTCTCTCCTCTCCGCCAGCTACAGCAGTGAGTGCTGGGCGTGCGTAATGTGACAAAGGAACGCCCGTGTCGTCCTCGGCTCCGCCCTCTCTCGGAGTCAGCCTGGTGAAAGCGGAGCCTGCTGAAGAATCTCTTCTCACCAGTACAACAACTCAACTGAGGGAGTCCGCATGCATGTGTCTAGACATTTCCGTGTTTGCGAGCAGAGCTTGCACTGAATGCACTCGCGCTGGAAATAAAACGAGACTCACTGAACTGTTGAGTGACATTATGCCATGTTTGTTATTGTTATGAACCCGACGAACCTGTAGGGGCCATAAAAATATAAGTATATAATTAAATACAAATGACTTTGTTATAAACATCATATTACACCTCTGTATTATAGCAAGGTCAACCAGGATATGTTATTATCATACATTAGTATAATTACTCATATACAAATATATGCTAGAACCTATTTATATATTCCCTCAAACATTATCTCTTTATCATAATAGACCTACAGTCCAAACAAAGTGAACAAGTTGTTCCATGCTTCCCCTTATGCAACAGCAGGCCTATACTACTCTGAATGATATGATGCATCGCATTAGACTGGTTCCCATACATACAGCAATACCTTCATGATATAGGTATGGCTGGTTGGTGTAGAAAAAGTCCAAAACATAAGTATGTCTCTTTAAAGAGAAGTTTGTGTGTATACTGGAATGAGGTCAGACATAAAGCTCCTCATTGCACGCGCTGATTATTATTAGATTCCTTCTTTTTTTTTTGGTCCAATGAGAAGAAACTGGGCGTGGTCTTGGCACTAGACAGGGTAGAGACAGCCACGGATTGGCTGAATTGTATCGCCATTATATCTTTGGAAAAGGATAAAGCTGCACGGGGAGAAATTAGAGGCTGCTGAAAGTTACCGAGTGCGCAGCTGAAAGGTGGATCCTGGTTCTAGTGAAACAAGCTTCTTCCCGCATGGGAAGAAAAGCTATGCAGAAAAAGAGTTTCCTTACTTTAGAAACTTTGAACATTTTCAGTGTCAGTGCGCTCACACAGCCACTCAGTTTGCTTTCCGCTGCTTACACGGCACATGTTTATGTCCTACACGACTGCTAGAGTTGATTAGCTTAGGCTACATAAAGCATTGTCGGAAGAAACAGAGTGGAAAACGGGGGACAGTTTTACACCGTTCGTTCTGTATCATATTACAGAGACTCGGGAAAAAAAAGAACTTTTAACAAATCCAGCATTTTTAACGGCTATCAACGGATTCCTGTGGTTCCGGTTCGGCACATCTCAGGACTGACTTCTATTCACACAGCCAGCTAGAATTGTAAAATAAAAGACTTTTCTTTTTAAAAATAAACCTACTGTGTGGAACTGAACTGGAGAGCAAGCAGGCGCACTCTCATTGACATTATAATCATGGTACAGAAGACAAGTAATGCGGAGAGCTCCGAGGCTGTGTTCGAGGGAGAGTCGTCTGATTCCGGAGCTATGGACCTGGACATGGCATCCTCACCGAGCCCCGGATCCACGGCTTCTTCCGCGGGGGAAGGCAAACTGAACCCCGCCTGGTGCAAAACACCCACCGGTCACATCAAGAGGCCGATGAACGCTTTCATGGTGTGGTCACAGATTGAAAGACGTAAAATTATGGAGCAGTCACCGGACATGCACAACGCGGAGATATCCAAGAGACTGGGCAAGCGCTGGAAGCTACTGAAAGACTGCGACAAGATCCCCTTCATACGAGAGGCGGAGCGGCTCAGACTTAAGCACATGGCGGACTACCCAGACTACAAGTACCGGCCCAGAAAGAAGGTGAAGTCCAGCAGCTCCAAACCGGGGGGCGAGAAGGAGGGAAAAATCAGCGGTAGCAACTGTAACACCAGCATGAAACCATCTTCTAAAAAGAGTGGCTCAAAATCATCCAGTAAACCTCATAAAATAGTTTTTGGGAACAGCACCAAAACACCCTCATTCCCAGAACAAGTCATCGGCACAGATCACCATTCTCTTTACAAATCCAAGTCTGTTTCTGCTGCCAAACTAATACCCGACAAGAAGAAGCGTATGTATGTGTTCGGGGGCAGCAGCCTTAGCCACAGTGTGAGCCCGTCTTCAGCAGCGGTGCCCGCCAGTCCCACACTCAGCAGCTCCGCGGATTCCAGCGAACCACTCAGCCTGTACGAGGACGCGACAGCCAGCAGCAGGCAGGGCGGCGAGTCTCCCTCCAGCGCCTCGGAAGACTACACTACTATGCGGGCGTCCTCCCCTACTCCCTCCGCTTCTCACTCCTCGTCCTCCTCCCAATCCTCTTCATCAGATGAGGAGTTTGAGGATGATCTACTGGACATTAACTCTAGCCCTGGTTTTGACAGCATGTCTCTGGGAAGCTTTGGGTCCTCGGTTTTGGACAGAGACTTGGATTTTAATTTCGAGTCGGGCTCCGGTTCTCACTTTGAGTTTCCCGACTACTGCACCCCAGAGGTGAGCGAGATGATTTCAGGAGACTGGCTAGAGTCGACCATTCTAATTTGGTGTTCACGTATTGAGCGAGAGAAATAGAGAACGAGAAAACCCACAAGCAGGAAATGTTGTCTTACTATTCTAAGCAAAAAAAAGGGATTCCGGTAAAGTGATTTTACCGTAACCTACAAAGGGTCCCTCCCGCCGAGAAAGAGACTGCAAGTCCCCACGCGCTGACTGTTGAACAAAGCGAGAGAATAACTTGCTTTTTATTTCAAGAATCAACTGTCGACTGTTATTATGAGACATGGCTACAAGTAAGCTGAAGTATTGCCTCGACTGGAGAGGAACTATTGTTGCGCCCCTGAGTAGGAGTGATCGGGTCCTATTGAAAGAAACACTCGATCAGAACTGGAAAACTGTGATTGATTTGCACGATTATAATGATGGCGGGTTTAGGTCAGCTATACTTTATTAATCAATGTTAGTTACTTAAAAGGGACATGTTGAGAAACGTTTTTATGATCGCCAAGTGAACTTCATAAGCCTTACAGAGGTACAGAAATAGGCTGAGATAGCCTTTTGTTGTTGTTGTCATCGAGGCAGATGGATTTATGAACCAGGTGGGTTGTTGACCTAAAAGTCAAACCTTTTTTTAAAAGATAAAACGCATGATGTTACCTGTCCTCTGTTTTACTGAGATGTATGTTAGACTGTCGAACAGTTGAAACTAGTTTTAGGGTTATTTAAATGGATAGATGGGCGCTATGTTTGATTCCTTTTTTTTTTTTACCTAAAAGGAACCAAAAAAAATAATCACCAGCTGTTTAATTCTTAACTTCAGGATTCAAACGCAACTGAAATCTGTGCTGAACTTTATACACATCTCTACAATTCAGGACCAAAATTATTTTATGTTTTTCTGATGTTTATGTATAGAGAAATTCTCACCGATTTTTTTTTTTCTTCCTTTTGTTCATTTTTTCAGAGGACATTTTTATATGATGTATTTATATACTGGCCAAAACATTTTCGATTTTAATTATTTTTTTTTGTTTTTCTTGTACTGGTCTTGTTATGATGTTTTCCCTCACCGTCTGTTTCCTTCGCTGAAAGAAGGGCTAGACTTTTCACTTTTGGTTCTTTATATTTAAATGTGGACTTTTGACACTTAAAGAGAGGAAGGAAACATTTGTTTATTTGTCAGTGTGTATTTTTGTACAGATATATTCAAAAGTGGGGGGGGGGGGGGTGTCAATCGGTGTATATCGCTGTTTGGATTTCCTCATTTTAAAGATCCAGGTGGCCGGTTATCTCATGAATCGGCCTTCTGTCCATGTTTACAGTATCAATCTGCAGGCTTTTTAAAGACACAGTACCACATTTTCAATACCCCTGTGAACATGCGCTTCAACTCACACACACACAGTATTTTGAGCAGGCACACTTCTGCATTTCATTTTGGAATCTTGCCTAAATAAAGAAAGATTGTAAGCTTTAAATGAACAATTTCTTGGTGTTTTTTATATCGACATTCGGGGTTAAAACCACTGGATGGAAGAATATAAAATCATAGAAAGTAATATTCAAATTGCGCATTTTGAGTTCCCGCAAACAACAATTATGTAGACCTTCTGCTTTTCTCATTGTATTTGAATATGTAATCTTTTCTACTTGTTCGCTAACTCTAGCTAATTGTTTTAGTATCTTATGGCATGGTGAATGAATAGTATTTTGTGTTTCAGATTCAGGTTATAGCTGTTGTTTATATATAAAAAAAATTAAAAAATAAAAAGATAAGAAAAATGAGGATAAAAACGTGTGAAAACATGTTTGTACATTTGACTGTGTATCATAAGCAAAAATATAGTGTGTTTTATGTGTAGTTAAGATATACCATGACAGGCACTAGAACTGATCGCTTCTACTATCTTTACTTATGTTTAAGGTGGTTGTTCAGGATTTTTTATTTTATATAATATATATATATATATACAGTTTTAGATATATTAACTTTATTTTCATCCTATTTCTGTGCAATATGCTGTGTGGAATATTGTTTTGTCTAATCATTGCCATAACAACAGTTTTGAAAAGAGGAGGGGGGGGGGGGGGACTCATGCCAGCTAATCGTGTCAATTCACTGCCTGTCAGATTGTTGATAATTCTGTACATAACTTTTTTTTTTTTTTCAAGAAGGAAATAAAAATCAGCTGGAACTGAAACACACTCCCTCGTCTCTGTCCACTCATTCTGTCTTGATCTATAGAAGATCCCTTTAAAAAAAAAAATCTAAACACTACTTTAATGTATACTTGATGTTTACAGTCTACAATCATTGTTATACCGTACTCCTCTCTGTTGATGCATTCTTGGTCTGATGTTTGTACGTGTATAGAAATGCTGCTTAAAAAAAAAAAAAAACAACAACATGAAAACAGGGTGTACATTTAATGCACACAAATAATGTCCACGTATACAAAACCTACTCGTGCATTAGAAGTGCTCCTTTTAGGGAATGAAAATGGCGTACTGTACACTAGTCAATGTAGGGCATTAGTCTAAAGGCTACAAGGCCTGTATTGGTAAAGCAGTGGTTGTTTATGATAGTTATATTGGGGAGTGATAACATGGAAGATCCCACACTTCACACATTCTCACAGACATACTGTATAAGAAGTAGAAGTACCTTAATATGGTCTATAACATCAGTCCAGTGTATGAGTGTTTATTTTACCTTTATTTAACTAGGCAAGTCAGTTAGAGAACAGATTCTTATTTACAATGACGGCCCTACCCCTGGCCAATATCTACCCTAACTATCGTTATAAATACGTCTCCTTTATAGTCCTTGGGAGGTGATGTTATAGTGGCATTACAAGGGTTATGGTATTCAGCAGTCAGCATGTTCACTTCCTAGCTCCATGTCTGTCTCCCAGACAGTGCCTCCCCTCCCCCTCCCCAGACAGCACAGTGTATTAGCGTATGTGGGGGGGATGGGCCCTGGCTGGCTACATGCAAGGATGAGACATCCCAAATCAGCACAGCAAACAGGCTGGGCCTGTATTCACGTTCAAGAGTCTCAAGAGTAGAATCAGTTTTGACCTTTTAAGAGAGTAATGAATAAGATGACATGTACGGGAGGGTGGGTTAACCTGATCCTAGATCAGCGCTCCTACTTCGAATACAGGCCAGGCTTGTCTAATAAACACAACACTCTCTCTCAGTTTCTAACCTGGTATTTTGTTACTATGTTAATAACTACGCACTAAAAAGGTTCTGTTGAGTTCTAGAACCCTAATTAGAATGAACACTCTAATACATTGCTTCAACCTAAGTGGTACGCTAGAATGGATATTGGGAATAGTCATTTTAAGGACTAAAACCTTGACATAATCCCTCTCCATTCTGCATTCGAATTCTTCTAAGAACCATACAATTAGCCACTTTATTAGCTAACCTGATAGTGGAAGTTAGTGCAGCTATCTCATCCCCCCCCCCCCCTCTTCAGCTCAGCTGATTATAGAGGAGGGGAGGTGAATGAAGGTAGTGGCTCACTAAAAACCCAGCAGGAGGGGGAAGGGGGGCTAGAGCCTCAGCCACCCCCTCTCCTCTTTGGGGGAAGGGGAGGGTGTCAGGCTGGGAGAGAGGAAGGCATGACTGCTGGGCTGCTTTCCGGGCTAGGGGAGTAGAGAGAAATTACCCTGTGGAAATCAGTGGATACTGGGGAGTATGGGGGATTTATATAGAAAGGAAATGTATTAAATTGGATTGTCAGTTAGGGTCTGAGTGGGTGTGTTTACTGTAATCCCTGCACATTGTATATATTTATCTAGGCAAGTCAGTTCAGAACAAACTCTTATTTATAATGACCGCCTACACGGACGACGCTGGGCCAATGTGGAGACAGAGACCATCACAGACGGTTGTGATACAGCCTGGATTCAAACCAGGGTGTCTGTAGTGACGCTTCTAGCACTGAGATGCAATGCCTTAGACCGCTGCGCCACTCGGGAACCTCAACCTGCTCCTTCATTGGTCCAAAGCCAAAGATATATATGTTTCAACATCACTCTGGCTGTAAACTGCAGTAACCTGCTGAGGCTTCCTTTCAGGTAACAAGTGTCATCCAGTAGCCATGCACTCACTCACATTACCAGTGGCCTACAAGGAAGGAAAAGCCAGCGCATAGAATAATTTTTTTTGTTTTGTTGTCATGATGATTTGTTGACGTCTGTCAATCTGTCTACCTCACCTTACTCACACCGAAAGTACTGTACTTATGGAAATGGAAAGAAACGTCGTAATTTTTACTTCAATATGTTCTTCCACAAACAAAAATAATCCACCTCCATATGCCTCTCCAGTCTTTCTCTACCAACCTCTAGATACACCAGTCTTTCTCTACCAACCTCTAGATACACCAGTCTTTCTCTACCAACCTCTAGATACACCAGTCTTTCTCTACCAACCTCTAGATACACCAGTCTTTCTCTACCAACCTCTAGATACACCAGACGGACTGTTTCTATCTCTAGATACACCAGACGGACTGTTTCTACCTCTAGATACACCAGACGGACTGTTTTCTACCTCTAGATACACCAGACGGACTGTTTCTACCTCTAGATACACCAGTCTTTCTCTACCAACCTCTAGATACACCAGACGGACTGTTTCTATCTCTAGATACACCAGTCTTTCTCTACCAACCTCTAGATACACCAGACGGACTGTTTCTATCTTAGATACACCAGACGGACTGTTTCTACCTCTAGATACACCAGACGGACTGTTTCTATCTCTAGATACACCAGTCGGACTGTTTCTACCTCTAGATACACCAGACGGACTGTTTCTACCTCTAGATACACCAGACGGACTGTTTCTACCTCTAGATACACCCGCCAGACTGTTTCTACATCTAGATACACCAGACGGACTGTTTCTACCTCTAGATACACCAGACGGACTGTTTCTACCTCTAGATACACCAGACGGACTGTTTCTATCTCTAGATACACCAGACGGACTGTTTTCTACCTTCTAGATACACCAGACGGACTTTTCTACAACCTCTAGATACACCAGACGGACTGTTTCTACCTCTAGATACACCAGACGACTGTTTCTACCTCTAGATACACCAGACGGACTGTTTCTATCTCTAGACACACCAGTATTTCTCTACCAACCTCTAGATACACCAGANCTGCTGTTAGCCTGTAAATTGGTGTGGCAGCAGTTTGTCAGCTTCATGGCTAAATTGGATCCAATGTACTTTTGTCTTTCACATGTCTCCAGTACAAGGAAGGAATTCTCTAGGGGCATTGCAATCCTCGTGCTCGGAGACTGGCGATGCCTGAAAGCTGTTCACCTAACACCAATCTTTGAAAGAAAAAGGTGGACGTTTTTCACCCTCCATGTACAAATTAGCAACTGTGGAGTCAATTCATTTGCGAGATATAAGTGATAGAAAAAGGCCCTCTCAACTGACTTCCACAGTAAAGACAAAAGTATAATTTAACCAACTTGGTATTTTATTCTTAAGTTCTTTAATACTAAAAGGCAAGAGCCCTCACACCACCTTTAAACTAGGCATCACCTAACCCTTATCCCATCATCTAAGACTTACCCTACAATCTAAACCTTACCCTACAATATAAACCTTACCCTACAATCTAACCCTTAATCTAACCCTTATCATACAATCTAACCCTTACCCTACAATCTAAACCTTACCCTACAATATAAACCTTACCCTACAATCTAACCCTTAACCTACAATCTAACCCTTACCCTACAATCTAACCCTTATCCTATAATCTAACCCTTAATCTAACCCTTATCCTACAATCTAACCCTTAACCTACAATCCAACCCTTACCCTACAATCTAACCCTTATCCTATAATCTAACCCTTAATCTAACCCTCATCCTACAATCTAACCCTTACCCTACAATCTAACCCTTACCCTACAATCTAACCCTTAATCTAACCCTTCTCCTACAATCTAACCCTTACCCTACAATCTTACCCTACAATCTAACCCTTACCCTACAATCTAACCCTTACCCTACAATCTAACCCTTACCCTACAATCTAACCCTTACCCTACAATCTAACCCGTACCTTACAATCTAACCCTTCTCCTACAATCTAACCCTAACCCTACAATCTAAACCTTACCCTACAATCTAAACCTTACCCTACAATCTAACCATTATCCTACAATCTAACCCTTAATCTAACCCTTATCCTACAATCTAACCCTTACCCTACAATCTAACCCTTACCTTACAATCTAGCCCTTAATCTAACCCTTATCCTACAATCTAACCCTTATCCTACAATCTAACCCTTACCCTACAATCTAACCCTTACCCTACAATCTAACCCTTACCCTACAATCTAACCCTTACCTTACAATCTAAACCTTACCCTACAATCTAACCCTTATCCCATCATCTAACCCTTACCCTATAATCTAACCATTACCCTACAATCTAAACCTTACCTTACAATCTAACCCTTATCCTACAATCTAACCCTTACCTTACAATCTAACCCTTACCCTACAATCTAACCCTTACCCTACAATCTAACCCTTATCCCATCATCTAACCCTTACCCTATAATCTAACCATTACCCTACAATCGAACCTTTACCCCGTCATCTAACCCTTATCCTACAATCTAGCCCTTAATCTAACCCTTATCCTACAGTCTAACCCTTATCCTACAATCTAACCCTACAATCTAACCCTTACCCTACAATCTAACCCTTACCTTACAATCTAACCCTACCCTACAATCTAACCCTTACCTTACATTCTAACCCTTATCCTACAATCTAACCCTTACCGTACAATCTAACCCTTACCTTACAATCTAGCCCTTACCCTACAATCTAACCCTTACCCTACAATATAACCCTTACCCTACAATCTAACCCTTAATCTAACCCTTATCCTACAATCTAACCCTTAACCTACAATCTAACCCTTACCTTACAATCTAACCCTTAATCTAACCCTTACCCTACAATCTAACCCTTACCCTACAATCTAACCATTACCCTACAATCTAACGCTTACCTTAAAATCTAAACCTTACCTTACAATCTAACCCTTACCCTACAATCTAACCCTTACCCTACAATCTAACGCTTACCTTACAATCTAAACCTTACCCTACAATCTAACCCTTACCCTACAGTCTAACCCTTATCCCATCATCTAACCCTTACCCTATAATCTAACCATTGCCCTACAATCTAACCCTTACCCTACAATCTAACCCTTATCCCATCATCTAACCCTTACCCTATAATCTAACCATTGCCCTACAATCTAACCCTTACCTTACAATCTAACCCGTATCCTACAATCTAACCCTTACCTTACAATCTAACCCTTACCCTACAATCTAACCTTTACCCTACAATCTAACCCTTACCCTACAATCTAACCCTTAATCTAACCCTTATCCTACAATCTAACCCTTACCCGACAATCTTACCTTACAATCTAAGCCTTATCCTACAATCTAACCCTTACCTTACAATCTAACCCTTACCCTACAATCTAACCCTTACCCTACAATCTAACCCTTATCCCATCATCTAACCCTTACCCTATAATCTAACCATTATCCTACAATCTAACCTTTACCCCGTCATCTAAGCCTTATCCTACAATCTAACCCTTACCTTACAATCTAACCCTTACCCTACAATCTAACCCTACAATCTAACCCTTACCTTACAATCTAACCCTTGCCCTACAATCTAACCCTACAATCTAACCCTTATTCTACAATCTAACCCTTACCCTACAATCTTACCCTACAATCTAGCCCTTACCCTACAATCTAACCCTTACCTTACAATCTAACCCTTACCCTACAATCTAACCCTTACCCTACAATCTAACCCCCTACCCTACAATCTTTTTTTTATTTCACCTTTATTTAACCAGGTAGGCTAGTTGAGAACAAGTTCTCATTTGCAACTGCGACCTGGCCAAGATAAAGCATAGCAGTGTGAGCATACAACAAAGAGTTACACATGGAGTAAACAATTAACAAGTCAATAACACAGTAGAAAACGAAGGGGGGGTCTATATACAATGTGTGCAAAAGGCATGAGGAGGTAGGCAAATAATTACAATTTTGCAGATTAACACTGGAGTGATAAAAGATCAGATGGTCATGTACAGGTAGAGATATTGGTGTGCAGAAGAGCAGAAAAGTAAATAAATAGAAACAGTACGGGGATGAGGTAGGTGAAAAGGGTGGGCTATTTACCAATAGACTATGTACAGCTGCAGCGATCGGTTAGCTGCTCAGATAGCTGATGTTTGAAGTTGGTGAGGGAGATAAAAGTCTCCAACTTCAGCGATTTTTGCAATTCGTTCCAGTCACAGGCAGCAGAGTACTGGAACGAAAGGCGGCCAAATGAGGTGTTGGCTTTAGGGATGATCAGTGAGATACACCTGCTGGAGCGCGTGCTACGGATGGGTGTTGC
This sequence comes from Oncorhynchus kisutch, assembly GCF_002021735.2. Taxonomy (NCBI): domain Eukaryota; kingdom Metazoa; phylum Chordata; class Actinopteri; order Salmoniformes; family Salmonidae; genus Oncorhynchus; species Oncorhynchus kisutch. Next base: position 8,518,650 of record NW_022261979.1, on the reverse strand, counting down.
CATCGTGACCAGTGAGCTGAGATAAGGCGGAGCTTTACCTAGCATAGACTTGTAGATGACCTGGAGCCAGTGGGTCTGGCGACGAATATGTAGCGAGGGCCAGCCGACTATAGCATACAAGTCGCAGTGGTGGGTAGTATAAGGTGCTTTAGTGACAAAACGGATGGCACTGTGATAGACTGCATCCAGTTTGCTGAGTAGAGTGTTGGAAGCCATTTTGTAGATGACATCGCCGAAGTCGAGGATCGGTAGGATAGTCAGTTTTACTAGGGTAAGCTTGGCGGCTTGAGTGAAGGAGGCTTTGTTGCGGAATAGAAAGCCGACTCTTGATTTGATTTTCGATTGGAGATGTTTGATATGAGTCTGGAAGGAGAGTTTGCAGTCTAGCCAGACACCTAGGTACTTATAGACGTCCACATATTCTAGGTCGGAACCATCCAGGGTGGTGATGCTAGTCGGGCATGCAGGTGCAGGCAGCGACCGGTTGAAAAGCATGCATTTGGTTTTACTAGCGTTTAAGAGCAGTTGGAGGCCACGGAAGGAGTGTTGTATGGCATTGAAGCTTGTTTGGAGGTTAGATAGCACAGTGTCCAAAGACGGGCCGAAAGTATATAGAATGGTGTCGTCTGCGTAGAGGTGGATCAGGGAATCGCCCGCAGCAAGAGCAACATCATTGATATACACAGAGAAAAGAGTCGGCCCGAGAATTGAACCCTGTGGCACCCCCATAGAGACTGCCAGAGGACCGGACAGCATGCCCTCCGATTTGACACACTGAACTCTGTCTGCAAAGTAATTGGTGAACCAGGCAAGGCAGTCATCCGAAAAACCGAGGCTATTGAGTCTGCCGATAAGAATATGGTGATTGACAGAGTCGAAAGCCTTGGCGAGGTCGATGAAGACGGCTGCACAGTACTGTCTTTTATCGATGGCGGTTATGATGTCGTTTAGTACCTTGAGTGTGGCTGAGGTGCACCCATGACCGGCTCGGAAACCAGATTGCACAGCGGAGAAGGTACGGTGGGATTCGAGATGGTCAGTGACTTGTTTGTTGACTTGGCTTTCGAAGACCTTAGATAGGCAGGGCAGGATGGATATAGGTCTGTAACAGTTTGGGTCCAGGGTGTCTCCCCCTTTGAAGAGGGGGATGACTGCGGCAGCTTTCCAATCCTTGGGGATCTCAGACGAGATGAAAGAGAGGTTGAACAGGCTGGTAATAGGGGTTGCGACAATGGTGGCAGATAGTTTCAGAAATAGAGGGTCCAGATTGTCAAGCCCAGCTGATTTGTACGGGTCCAGGTTTTGCAGCTCTTTCAGAACATCTGCTATCTGGATTTGGGTAAAGGAGAACCTGGAGAGGCTTGGGCGAGGAGCTGCGGGGGGGGCGGAGCTGTTGGCCGAGGTTGAAGTAGCCAGGCGGAAGGCATGGCCAGCCGTTGAGAAATGCTTATTGAAGTTTTCGATAATCATGGATTTATCAGTGGTGACCGTGTTACCTAGCCTCAGTGCAGTGGGCAGCTGGGAGGAGGTGCTCTTGTTCTCCATGGACTTCACAGTGTCCCAGAACTTTTTGGAGTTGGAGCTACAGGATGCAAACTTCTGCCTGAAGAAGCTGGCCTTAGCTTTCCTGACTGACTGCGTGTATTGGTTCCGGACTTCCCTGAACAGTTGCATATCACGGGGACTATTCGATGCTATTGCAGTCCGCCACAGGATGTTTTTGTGCTGGTCGAGGGCAGTCAGGTCTGGGGTGAACCAAGGGCTGTATCTGTTCTTAGTTCTGCATTTTTTGAACGGAGCATGCTTATCTAAAATGGTGAGGAAGTTACTTTTAAAGAATGACCAGGCATCCTCAACTGACGGGATGAGGTCAATGTCCTTCCAGGATACCCGGGCCAGGTCGATTAGAAAGGCCTGCTCACAGAAGTGTTTTAGGGAGCGTTTGACAGTGATGAGGGGTGGTCGTTTGACTGCGGCTCCGTAGCGGATACAGGCAATGAGGCAGTGATCGCTGAGATCCTGGTTGAAGACAGCGGAGGTGTATTTGGAGGGCCAGTTGGTCAGGATGACGTCTATGAGGGTGCCCTTGTTTACAGAGTTAGGGTTGTACCTGGTGGGTTCCTTGATGATTTGTGTGAGATTGAGGGCATCTAGCTTAGATTGTAGGACTGGCGGGGTGTTAAGCATATCCCAGTTTAGGTCACCTAACAGAACAAACTCTGAAGCTAGATGGGGGGCGATCAATTCACAAATGGTGTCCAGGGCACAGCTGGGAGCTGAGGGGGGTCGGTAGCAGGCGGCAACCGTGAGAGACTTATTTCTGGAGAGAGTAATTTTCAAAATTAGTAGTTCGAACTGTTTGGGTATGGACCTGGAAAGTATGACATTACTTTGCAGGCCATCTCTGCAGTAAACTGCAACTCCTCCCCCTTTGGCAGTTCTATCTTGACGGAAGATGTTATAGTTGGGTATGGAAATCTCTGAATTTTTGGTGGCCTTCCTGAGCCAGGATTCAGACACAGCAAGGACATCAGGGTTAGCAGAGTGTGCTAAAGCAGTGAGTAAGACAAACTTAGGGAGGAGGCTTCTGATGTTGACATGCATGAAACCAAGGCTTTTTCGAACACAGAAGTCAACAAATGAGGGTGCCTGGGGACATGCAGGGCCTGGGTTTACCTCCACATCACCCGCGGAACAGAGAAGGAGTAGTATGAGGGTGCGGCTAAAGGCTATCAAAACTGGTCGCCTAGAGCGTTGGGGACAGAGAATAAGAGGAGCAGGTTTCTGGGCATGGTAGAATATATTCAGGGCATAATGCGCAGACAGGGGTATGGTGGGGTGCGGGTACAGCGGAGGTAAGCCCAGGCACTGGGTGATGATGAGAGAGGTTGTATCTCTGGACATGCTGGTAGTAATGGGTGAGGTCACCGCATGTGTGGGAGGTGGGACAAAGGAGTTATCAGGGGTATGAAGAGTGGAACTAGGGGCTCCATTGTGAACTAAAACAATGATAACTAACCTGAACAATCTAACCATTACCCTACAATCTAACCCTTACCCTAAAATCTAACCCTTATCCCATCATCTAACCCTTACCCTATAATCTAACCATTATCCTACAATCTAACCCTTACTCCGTCATCTAAGCCTTACCCTACAATCTAACCCTTACCCTACAATGGGCCCCATTGTAGGGTAAGGGTTAGATTGTATTGTAAGGGTTAGATTGTAGGATAAGGGTTAGATGACGGGGTAGCCTGGTGGTTAGAGCGTTGGACTAGTAACCGGAAGGTTGCAAGTTCAAACCCCCGAGCTGACAAGGTACAAATCTGTCGTTCTGCCCCTGAACAGGCAGTTAACCCACTGTTCCTAGACCGTCATTGAAAATAAGAATTTGTTCTTAACTGACTTGCCTAGTTAAATAAAGGTTAAAAAAATGAATAATAATCTAACTATTACCCCGTCATCTCTGGCCCCTCATCTTGTTCCCTATACCCCCCAATCTGGTCTCTTAATCATTACCCTCGCAACCTTGATATTGACTAGGACCATCAAGCCCCTGAGAGGGAGCATATTGGGACCTATGTCACAGCCCCCTTCTGTGTCGGTGTCAGCCCTGAGCACTCAGCCTTAAGCTCGATGCTCCTGGGGATCGACAGGGGTCCCTGGTCTGTGGTACTGAGCCCTCAGCCCCCAGCCAGGGGCCAGTGGACCTCAAGTCCCAGAGAGGGAGCACCTTGTCATTTAAGTCACAGCCTCTGGTCTCCTAGGCCCCAGCCGGGAGGCAGGTGACCTCAGGGACGACAGGGTCTCTGCTCTTGTCTCTGCCTGGTCTGTGGCCCCAGCCCCCCAGCTCTCAGCCCACAGCCAAGAGGCAGGCGACCTCAGGGATGACAGAGTCTCTGCCTGGTCTGTGGCCCCAACCCCCAGCCTGTAGGTTGCAGACATACAGGCCTCAGGGAGGACAGAGAGCCCTGTGATGCCTCTCTGCTGTCAGACCAGTCGACACAGGTGACATGGTGGTCCCCAAAGCAGTCACTTCTCGCTGTTTAGGTATGCTTTTCTGTAATGGTGACAGGGTCACACACACACACACACACACACACACACACACACAAAGAAACAGCAGAAACGATGGTCACTTCTCAGTGCTCATGTATGAGCTTCTGATTCCCCCGGCCATGACACCATGACCCAGACATGATATATCTCCCAGGTGTGTGTGTGTGTGTCACTGTGACTGAACCCTGAAGGTCCATGTCAGTCCCTCTGTTCAATATGGATGTACCACACGACGCGTGTTAAAATGTTCCACGGTGGAAACGAAACATCCCTCAAACAGGTTGGATTAAAATATAAAGAATGAGGAGTTTTTATAAGTGAACTTTGAATAGTTTGTATTTATCGATACACAGGCTTATATAAAGGCCCTTTCTGTTTGCAGTATCTATCTGGGTTAGATACACAGGCTTATATAAAGGCCCTTTCTGTTTGCAGTATCTATCTGGGTTCGATACACAGGCTTATATAAAGGCCCTTTCTGTTTGCAGTATCTATCTGGGTTCGATACACAGGCTTATATAAAGGCCCTTTCTGTTTGCAGTATCTATCTGGGTTCGATACACAGGCTTATATAAAGGCCCTTTCTGTTTGCAGTATCTATCTGGGTTCGATACACAGGCTTATATAAAGGCCCTTTCTGTTTGCAGTATCTATCTGGGTTCGATACACAGGCTTATATAAAGGTCCTTTCTGTTTGCAGTATCTATCTGGGTTCGATACACAGGCTTATATAAAGGCCCTTTCTGTTTGCAGTATTTATCTGGGTTCGATACACAGGCTTATATAAAGGTCCTTTCTGTTTGCAGTATCTATCTGGGTTCGATACACAGGCTTATATAAAGGTCCTTTCTGTTTGCAGTATCTATCTGGGTTCGATACACAGGCTTATATAAAGGCCCTTTCTGTTTGCAGTATCTATCTGGGTTCGATACACAGGCTTATATAAAGGCCCTTTCTGTTTGCAGTATCTATCTGGGTTCGATACACAGGCTTATATAAAGGTCCTTTCTGTTTGCAGTATCTATCTGGGTTCGATACACAGGCTTATATAAAGGCCCTTTCTGTTTGCAGTATCTATCTGGGTTCGATACACAGGCTTATATAAAGGCCCTTTCTGTTTGCAGTATCTATCTGGGTTCGATACACAGGCTTATATAAAGGCCCTTTCTGTTTGCAGTATTTATCTGGGTTCGATACACAGGCTTATATAAAGGCCCTTTCTGTTTGCAGTATCTATCTGGGTTCGATACACAGGCTTATATAAAGGCCCTTTCTGTTTGCAGTATCTATCTGGGTTCGATACACAGGCTTATATAAAGGCCCTTTCTGTTTGCAGTATTAGGAGACAGTCAGTCTTAATTGTATATGTTTTTACACGTAGGCAACTATGTCCTAGAATTGACTAATATATCTTCTGTTTATACTCTGAGAACCTGATCGAATCTCTGTGTGTATATGACAACACCTGCAACCCGATCTCAGGAGGCCCTGTAAAAAAAAAAAACTACAACCTTGAAAACGGGCAGATGTTCAAACTAACTCAGCTCGACTTCAGGAATCAGAGTTTGACACTAAACAATGATCTCTTGTCCGAATGGGCTACAGGATTAACGTGTTGACGCCCGGGGAATCATTAACAGAGCTACGCTGCCTGACGGCTGCTACCTGGATAAGATAAGGCTCACCTGTTTAAACATGCATATGAATCAATACATTTCATATATGACACGCTGAATGGTGAGCTTAGGCTACCATCTGTCCCTTTTGCAATGAATAACACAGAGTTTGTGAATGATTAAGAGTAATGGTTTTAATGAAAATGTTAAGTGTTTTTTTTTTTAAACTAAATGTAAGAACGTTTTCTATACTGTCTGAGGTGAATACTAACTTAACATCCGCGGGCAAAGGCCTAAAATATATAAATCATTGTTTTGTATCCCAAATACATCAATACAATGCATGTATTTTGCATACGTTAAGTCTCTATATGTTAAGTCTCTATATGTTTTAGGATAGGACTTGTCATTTTCCAATCAATGCTCATCATGACAGAGGTCTCTCTGTATGTGTGGAGACTTGCACAAAATGAACAGTGGCATTCCGTGCAATATGACCATCTGGTGATATAGATAACGTATCAGAAATCATCAAGCGTGTATCTGGCGAATCATGTGGCTTACGCATTCCATGCGTGTGTCATCAATACGGGAAGTGACGTCGCTGATTGGCTACACACGCCGAGCTTAACTTTTCTCCTTGTATTGTACAAATTCAAGGCAGTTGAAGAGTATATTATTGAATCAGGGATACACTGGTCAGGATTAATATATATATATATTTTTAAAGATGAATAAAAAATCTAATAAAAGATTAATGGTCAAGATTTTTAAGTAGGCTAATTAAATGAAATAATTGACTATGAAATCATAAATATGAATGATAAAAGTGGTGAATAAGTCGATGTGCATATACTGTTATTGCTTTGACGACATGTACATGTTGCTAAAGACATTGGAAACTTTTGAGGTTTATTTGTTGGAAGAACCGACAGTTTCCAGAACAGAGAATCCGAGAAGAGGGAGCAGCTCGAGGCGCTGAACACCTGTTGCGATTAGACTGGCACGCGACCCATTCTAAAGCACTCGCGTGGCAGCTGCGCAAACGTTAAACAAAAGTAGTTAAAGAAAGTTTGAAATGCATTGAAGATTTCTATTCAAATACACACGCACGAACGCGAGCATTGACGCTCTCTCTCTCTCTCTCTCTCTCTCTTTCTCTCTCTCTTTTTCTCTCTCTATCACATACGCTCGCACACACACACACACACACACACTTTAAAATGAGAGGCTTTTATCCACGACACTATAGTCCACCCACCCACCACCCAACGTGTGCTCAATGACGCACCATACAAAAAAAATGTGCAATCAACATACAAAAATATGCTCGTAAAACTGGTAAACTATTGAAACGGGATCTCTGCTTTTCAAGAGAAATACAAAACGTCGTAATAGTGTTTTCTTTCCCTCTGGCGGTGAATGGAACAATGCTGCCACAAGCCATCTGGTCAAGGTGTGGATAGAACACCCGATACCCCCTCAGCCAGGTGCTGGGCTGTAGCCCTAGTCCGACCTCGTCTTCACTGTCTCCATCTATTACTGTTATTATGTTGTATTAAGAGCAGAGAATAGGGTTAGGTTTCGAGGTTTTGGGGGCCGGGTTAACGCATAGAAACAACCTCTATAGAACAGTGTAGATTGCGAGTGTTTTGGCTGCCACCCATGAGTTTACCAGTCAAATTGCCAAGGTTCGAGGTTTCAAGCCCTTTTCTAAATTCTATCGGTTCTATTTCTATGGGTAAGCGTCGAGCTCTTTGGTTTATGAGTTGTCACTCCATGTATATTCCAGTCATTCTCAATGAACCCACACAAACTGGAGCGCAATTACATGTGCTTTAACTCGCTTTACTTGCGGACAGATATCAGACCATATATTATGAAGCACAATTGTGCTCAGTGACATGCGGTATATCTACGTCTGAGGCTGCTACCGGGTTGAACAATTAGAATCTCTTTTTGTTTCTTCATCTGTGACGCCTCAGTCTCGTGATGGGCTGTAGCGGTACGTGTGTACTAGGTCTGCCTGTAATGAACAGCACAGCTAAAGGTTGATAGCCTACCTGTAATAATAACACCTTGAATGAATTTCACTTGATTGGCCTTTGACAAAGTCGGAATGGTGATCAGAATTACAAACACTCTCAGTAGTTACTGACTGTGCAGCAAAACAATGTTCGACCGATTGGCTGAGTGTTTGACCGGGTAACATTATGTAATTCATCTCTCCTACATATGCGAGGTTCTGGGAGCGGAGCTGTGTCTGAATTCTTTCATAGGTAGAGAACTCTGTCATTTAGCTCCGCGCTGCCATCTAGTGACACACACAAAACGCATCGCTGTTCCTCAGAAGTGAACTTGGCTGTTTTGTGATATTCGCCGTCTGCTTTAATACCTGTGTAATATAAAAAAACATTGGCAACAAAGGCAACTGGGGGTGATGTTTTAAGTCATTATAATATCTTTCTATTCTAGGAGGTAGATGTGAGAACTCAGAATATTGTGTGTTCATGAAATGTTGTGTTTTGTTCCACTCAATGTTCGTGCGCAAAAGTGCTCATGCCTCATGCGTAAAAACGCTTTCTCCCGTGTGTCTTATTACCACGCTCTCCGGTCTACCATAGCCATTTGTATCTAAAAAATAAATAAAGTGTACTGTGTAGTCTCAGCTTCCACCTCTCTCCTCTCTCCTCTCCGCCAGCTACAGCAGTGAGTGCTGGGCGTGCGTAATGTGACAAAGGAACGCCCGTGTCGTCCTCGGCTCCGCCCTCTCTCGGAGTCAGCCTGGTGAAAGCGGAGCCTGCTGAAGAATCTCTTCTCACCAGTACAACAACTCAACTGAGGGAGTCCGCATGCATGTGTCTAGACATTTCCGTGTTTGCGAGCAGAGCTTGCACTGAATGCACTCGCGCTGGAAATAAAACGAGACTCACTGAACTGTTGAGTGACATTATGCCATGTTTGTTATTGTTATGAACCCGACGAACCTGTAGGGGCCATAAAAATATAAGTATATAATTAAATACAAATGACTTTGTTATAAACATCATATTACACCTCTGTATTATAGCAGGGTCAACCAGGATATGTTATTATCATACATTAGTATAATTACTCATATACAAATATATGCTAGAACCTATTTATATATTCCCTCAAACATTATCTCTTTATCATAATAGACCTACAGTCCAAACAAAGTGAACAAGTTGTTCCATGCTTCCCCTTATGCAACAGCAGGCCTATACTACTCTGAATGATATGATGCATCGCATTAGACTGGTTCCCATACATACAGCAATACCTTCATGATATAGGTATGGCTGGTTGGTGTAGAAAAAGTCCAAAACATAAGTATGTCTCTTTAAAGAGAAGTTTGTGTGTATACTGGAATGAGGTCAGACATAAAGCTCCTCATTGCACGCGCTGATTATTATTAGATTCCTTCTTTTTTTTTTGGTCCAATGAGAAGAAACTGGGCGTGGTCTTGGCACTAGACAGGGTAGAGACAGCCACGGATTGGCTGAATTGTATCGCCATTATATCTTTGGAAAAGGATAAAGCTGCACGGGGAGAAATTAGAGGCTGCTGAAAGTTACCGAGTGCGCAGCTGAAAGGTGGATCCTGGTTCTAGTGAAACAAGCTTCTTCCCGCATGGTGCTCGGGAAGAAAAGCTATGCAGAAAAAGAGTTTCCTTACTTTAGAAACTTTGAACATTTTCAGTGTCAGTGCGCTCACACAGCCACTCAGTTTGCTTTCCGCTGCTTACACGGCACATGTTTATGTCCTACACGACTGCTAGAGTTGATTAGCTTAGGCTACATAAAGCATTGTCGGAAGAAACAGAGTGGAAAACGGGGGACAGTTTTACACCGTTCGTTCTGTATCATATTACAGACTCGGGAAAAAAAAGAACTTTTAACAAATCCAGCATTTTTAACGGCTATCAACGGATTCCTGTGGTTCCGGTTCGGCACATCTCAGGACTGACTTCTATTCACACAGCCAGCTAGAATTGTAAAATAAAAGACTTTTCTTTTTAAAAATAAACCTACTGTGTGGAACTGAACTGGAGAGCAAGCAGGCGCACTCTCATTGACATTATAATCATGGTACAGAAGACAAGTAATGCGGAGAGCTCCGAGGCTGTGTTCGAGGGAGAGTCGTCCGATTCCGGAGCTATGGACCTGGACATGGCATCCTCACCGAGCCCCGGATCCACGGCTTCTTCCGCGGGGGAAGGCAAACTGAACCCCGCCTGGTGCAAAACACCCACCGGTCACATCAAGAGGCCGATGAACGCTTTCATGGTGTGGTCACAGATTGAAAGGCGTAAAATTATGGAGCAGTCACCGGACATGCACAACGCGGAGATATCCAAGAGACTGGGCAAGCGCTGGAAGCTACTGAAAGACTGCGACAAGATCCCCTTCATACGAGAGGCGGAGCGGCTCAGACTTAAGCACATGGCGGACTACCCAGACTACAAGTACCGGCCCAGAAAGAAGGTGAAGTCCAGCAGCTCCAAACCGGGGGGCGAGAAGGAGGGAAAAATCAGCGGTAGCAACTGTAACACCAGCATGAAACCATCTTCTAAAAAGAGTGGCTCAAAATCATCCAGTAAACCTCATAAAATAGTTTTTGGGAACAGCACCAAAACACCCTCATTCCCAGAACAAGTCATCGGCACAGATCACCATTCTCTTTACAAATCCAAGTCTGTTTCTGCTGCCAAACTAATACCCGACAAGAAGAAGCGTATGTATGTGTTCGGGGGCAGCAGCCTTAGCCACAGTGTGAGCCCGTCTTCAGCAGCGGTGCCCGCCAGTCCCACACTCAGCAGCTCCGCGGATTCCAGCGAACCACTCAGCCTGTACGAGGACGCGACAGCCAGCAGCAGGCAGGGCGGCGAGTCTCCCTCCAGCGCCTCGGAAGACTACACTACTATGCGGGCGTCCTCCCCTACTCCCTCCGCTTCTCACTCCTCGTCCTCCTCCCAATCCTCTTCATCAGATGAGGAGTTTGAGGATGATCTACTGGACATTAACTCTAGCCCTGGTTTTGACAGCATGTCTCTGGGAAGCTTTGGGTCCTCGGTTTTGGACAGAGACTTGGATTTTAATTTCGAGTCGGGCTCCGGTTCTCACTTTGAGTTTCCCGACTACTGCACCCCAGAGGTGAGCGAGATGATTTCAGGAGACTGGCTAGAGTCGACCATTTCTAATTTGGTGTTCACGTATTGAGCGAGAGAAATAGAGAACGAGAAAACCCACAAGCAGGAAATGTTGTCTTACTATTCTAAGCAAAAAAAAGGGATTCCGGTAAAGTGATTTTTACCGTAACCTACAAAGGGTCCCTCCCGCCGAGAAAGAGACTGCAAGTCCCCACGCGCTGACTGTTGAACAAAGCGAGAGAATAACTTGCTTTTTATTTCAAGAATCAACTGTCGACTGTTATTATGAGACATGGCTACAAGTAAGCTGAAGTATTGCCTCGACTGGAGAGGAACATATTGTTGCGCCCTGAGTAGGAGTGATCGGGTCCTATTGAAAGAAACACTCGATCAGAACTGGAAAACTGTGATTGATTTGCACGATTATAATGATGGCGGGTTTAGGTCAGCTATACTTTATTAATCAATGTTAGTTACTTAAAAGGGACATGTTGAGAAACGTTTTTATGATCGCCAAGTGAACTTCATAAGCCTTACAGAGGTACAGAAATAGGCTGAGATAGCCTTTTGTTGTTGTTGTCATCGAGGCAGATGGATTTATGAACCAGGTGGGTTGTTGACCTAAAAGTCAAACCTTTTTTTAAAAGATAAAACGCATGATGTTACCTGTCCTCTGTTTTACTGAGATGTATGTTAGACTGTCGAACAGTTGAAACTAGTTTTAGGGTTATTTAAATGGATAGATGGGCGCTATGTTTGATTCCTTTTTTTTTTTTACCTAAAAGGAACCAAAAAAAATAATCACCAGCTGTTTTAATTCTTAACTTCAGGATTCAAACGCAACTGAAATCTGTGCTGAACTTTATACACATCTCTACAATTCAGGACCAAAATTATTTTATGTTTTTTCTGATGTTTATGTATAGAGAAATTCTCACCGATTTTTTTTTTTCTTCCTTTTGTTCATTTTTTCAGAGGACATTTTTATATGATGTATTTATATACTGGCCAAAACATTTTCGATTTTAATTATTTTTTTTGTTTTTCTTGTACTGGTCTTGTTATGATGTTTTCCCTCACCGTCTGTTTCCTTCGCTGAAAGAAGGGCTAGACTTTTCACTTTTGGTTCTTTATATTTAAATGTGGACTTTTGACACTTAAAGAGAGGAAACATTTGTTTATTTTGTCAGTGTGTATTTTTGTACAGATATATATCAAAGGGGGGGGGGGGGGGGGGGGGGGTGTCAATCGGTGTATATCGCTGTTTGGATTTCCTCATTTTAAAGATCCAGGTGGCCGGTTATCTCATGAATCGGCCTTCTGTCCATGTTTACAGTATCAATCTGCAGGCTTTTTAAAGACACAGTACCACATTTTCAATACCCCTGTGAACATGCGCTTCAACTCACACACACACAGTATTTTGAGCAGGCACACTTCTGCATTTCATTTTGGAATCTTGCCTAAATAAAGAAAGATTGTAAGCTTTAAATGAACAATTTCTTGGTGTTTTTTATATCGACATTCGGGGTTAAAACCACTGGATGGAAGAATATAAAATCATAGAAAGTAATATTCAAATTGCGCATTTTGAGTTCCCGCAAACAACAATTATGTAGACCTTCTGCTTTTCTCATTGTATTTGAATATGTAATCTTTTCTACTTGTTCGCTAACTCTAGCTAATTGTTTTAGTATCTTATGGCATGGTGAATGAATAGTATTTTGTGTTTCAGATTCAGGTTATAGCTGTTGTGTTTATATATAAAAAAAAATAAAAAATAAAAAGATAAGAAAAATGAGGATAAAACCGTGAAAACATGTTTGTACATTTGACTGTGTATCATAAGCAAAAATATAGTGTGTTTTATGTGTAGTTAAGATATACCATGACAGGCACTAGAACTGATCGCTTTCTACTATCTTTACTTATGTTTAAGGTGGTTGTTCAGGATTTTTTATTTTATATATATATATATATATATATATACAGTTTTAGATATATTAACTTTATTTTCATCCTATTTCTGTGCAATATGCTGTGTGGAATATTGTTTTGTCTAATCATTGCCATAACAACAGTTTTGAAAAGAGGAGGGGGGGGGGGGGGGGACTCATGCCAGCTAATCGTGTCAATTCACTGCCTGTCAGATTGTTGATAATTCTGTACATAACTTTTTTTTTTTTTTCAAGAAGGAAATAAAAATCAGCTGGAACTGAAACACATCCCTCGTCTCTGTCCACTCATTCTGTCTTGATCTATAGAAGATCCCTTTAAAAAAAAAAATTCTAAACACTACTTTAATGTATACTTGATGTTTACAGTCTACAATCATTGTTATACCGTACTCCTCTCTGTTGATGCATTCTTGGTCTGATGTTTGTACGTGTATAGAAATGCTGCTTAAAAAAAAAAAACAACAACATGAAAACAGGGTGTACATTTAATGCACACAAATAATGTCCACGTATACAAAACCTACTCGTGCATTAGAAGTGCTCCTTTTAGGGAATGAAAATGGCGTACTGTACACTAGTCAATGTAGGGCATTAGTCTAAAGGCTACAAGGCCTGTATTGGTAAAGCAGTGGTTGTTTATGATAGTTTATATTGGGGAGTGATAACATGGAAGATCCCACACTTCACACATTCTCACAGACATACTGTATAAGAAGTAGAAGTACCTTAATATGGTCTATAACATCAGTCCAGTGTATGAGTGTTTATTTTACCTTTATTTAACTAGGCAAGTCAGTTTAGAACAGATTCTTATTTACAATGACGGCCCTACCCCTGGCCAATATCTACCCTAACTATCGTTATAAATACGTCTCCTTTATAGTCCTTGGGAGGTGATGTTATAGTGGCATTACAAGGGTTATGGTATTCAGCAGTCAGCATGTTCACTTCCTAGCTCCATGTCTGTCTCCCAGACAGTGCCTCCCCTCCCCCTTCCCCAGACAGCACAGTGTATTAGCGTATGTGGGGGGGATGGGCCCTGGCTGGCTACATGCAAGGATGAGACATCCCAAATCAGCACAGCAAACAGGCTGGGCCTGTATTCACGTTCAAGAGTCTCAAGAGTAGAATCAGTTTGACCTTTTAAGAGAGTAATGAATAAGATGACATGTACGGGAGGGTGGGTTAACCTGATCCTAGATCAGCGCTCCTACTTCGAATACAGGCCCAGGCTTGTCTAATAAACACAACACTCTCTCTCAGTTTCTAACCTGGTATTTGTTACTATGTTAATAACTACGCACTAAAAAGGTTCTGTTGAGTTCTAGAACCCTAATTAGAATGAACACTCTAATACATTGCTTCAACCTAAGTGGTACGCTAGAATGGATATTGGGAATAGTCATTTTAAGGACTAAAACCTTGACATAATCCCTCTCCATTCTGCATTCGAATTCTTCTAAGAACCATACAATTAGCCACTTTATTAGCTAACCTGATAGTGGAAGTTAGTGCAGCTATCTCATCCCCCCCCCCCCCCTCTTCAGCTCAGCTGATTATAGAGAGGGAGGTGAATGAAGGTAGTGGCTCACTAAAAACCCAGCAGGAGGGGGAAGGGGGGCTAGAGCCTCAGCCACCCCCTCTCCTCTCTTTGGGGGAAGGGGAGGGTGTCAGGCTGGGAGAGAGGAAAGGCATGACTGCTGGGCTGCTTTCCGGGCTAGTGGGAGTAGAGAAATTACCCTGTGGAAATCAGTGGATACTGGGGAGTATGGGGGATTTATATAGAAAGGAAATGTATTAAATTGGATTGTCAGTTAGGGTCTGAGTGGGTGTGTTTACTGTAATCCCTGCACATTGTATATATTTATCTAGGCAAGTCAGTTCAGAACAAACTCGTATTTATAATGACCGCCTACACCGGACGACGCTGGGCCAATTGTGCGGAGACCAATCACAGACGGTTGTGATACAGCCTGGATTCAAACCAGGGTGTCTGTAGTGACGCTTCTAGCACTGAGATGCAATGCCTTAGACCGCTGCGCCACTCGGGAACCTCAACCTGCTCCTTCATTGGTCCAAAGCCAAAGATATATATGTTTCAACATCACTCTGGCTGTAAACTGCAGTAACCTGCTGAGGCTTCCTTTCAGGTAACAAGTGTCACCCAGTAGCCATGCACTCACTCACATTACCAGTGGCCTACAAGGAAGGAAAAGCCAGCGCATTGAATTTTTTTTGTTTTGTTGTCATGATGATTTGTTGACGTCTGTCAATCTGTCTACCTCACCTTACTCACACCGAAAGTACTGTACTTATGGAAATGGAAAGAAACGGCGTAATTTTACTTCAATATGTTCTTCCACAAACAAAAATAATCCACCTCCATATGCCTCTCCAGTCTTTCTCTACCAACCTCTAGATACACCAGTCTTTCTCTACCAACCTCTAGATACACCAGTCTTTCTCTACCAACCTCTAGATACACCAGTCTTTCTCTACCAACCTCTAGATACACCAGTCTTTCTCTACCAACCTCTAGATACACCAGACGGACTGTTTCTATCTCTAGATACACCAGACGGACTGTTTCTACCTCTAGATACACCAGACGGACTGTTTCTACCTCTAGATACACCAGACGGACTGTTTCTACCTCTAGATACACCAGTCTTTCTCTACCAACCTCTAGATACACCAGACGGACTGTTTCTATCTCTAGATACACCAGTCTTTCTCTACCAACCTCTAGATACACCAGACGGACTGTTTCTATCTCTAGATACACCAGACGGACTGTTTCTACCTCTAGATACACCAGACGGACTGTTTCCATCTCTAGATACACCAGTCTTTCTCTACCAACCTCTAGATACACCAGACGGACTGTTTCTATCTCTAGATACACCAGTCGGACTGTTTCTACCTCTAGATACACCAGTCTTTCTCTACCAACCTCTAGATACACCAGACGGACTGTTTCTACCTCTAGATACACCAGCCAGACTGTTTCTACCTCTAGATACACCAGACGGACTGTTTCTATCTCTAGATACACCAGACGGACTGTTTCTACCTCTAGATACACCAGTCTTTCTCTACCAACCTCTAGATACACCAGACGGACTGTTTCTACCTCTAGATACACCAGTCTTTCTCTACAACCTCTAGATACACCAGACGGACTGTTTCTATCTCTAGATACACCAGCCAGACTGTTTCTACCTCTAGATACACCAGACGGACTGTTTCTACCTCTAGATACACCAGACGGACTGTTTCTACCTCTAGATACACCAGACGGACTGTTTCTACCTCTAGATACACCAGACGGACTGTTTTCTACCTCTAGATACACCAGACGGACTGTTCTACCTCTAGATACACCAGTCTTTCTCTACCAACCTCTAGATACAACCAGACGGACTGTTTCTATCTCTAGATACACCAGTCTTCTCTACCAACCTCTAGATACACCAGACGGACTGTTTCTATCTCTAGATACACCAGACGGACTGTTTCTACCTCTAGATTACACCAGACGGACTGTTTCTATCTCTAGATACACCAGACGGACTGTTTCTATCTCTAGATACACCAGACGGACTGTTTCTACCTCTAAGATACACCAGACGGGACTGTTTCTATCTCTAGATACACCAGCCAGACTGTTTCTATCTCTAGATACAACCAGACGGACTGTTTCTACCTCTAGATACACCAGACGGACTGTTTCTACCTCTAGATACACCAGACGGACTGTTTCTACCTCTAGATACACCAGACGGACTGTTTCTACCTCTAGATACACCAGACGGACTGTTTCTATCTCTAGATACACCAGACGGACTGTTTCTTCTACCTCTAGATACACCAGTCGGACTGTTTCTATCTCTAGATACACCAGACGGACTGTTTCTACCTCTAGATACACCAGTCTTCTCTACCAACCTCTAGATACACCAGACGGACTGTTTCTATCTCTAGATACACCAGACGGACTGTTTCTACCTCTAGATACACCAGACGGACTGTTTCTACCTCTAGATACACCAGACGACTGTTTCTATCTCTAGAATACACCAGCCAGACTGTTTCTACCTCTAGATACACCAGACGGACTGTTTCTATCTCTAGATACACCAGTCTTTCTCTACCAACCTCTAGATACACAGACGGACTGTTTCTATCTCTAGATACACCAGCCAGACTGTTTTCTACCTCTAGATACACCAGACGGATGTTTCTACCTCTAGATACACCAGACGGACTGTTTCTATCTCTAGATACACCAGACGGACTGTTTCTATCTCTAGATACACCAGACGGACTGTTTCTATCTCTAGATACACCAGACGGACTGTTTTCTATCTCTAGATACACCAGACGGACTGTTTCTACCTCTAGATACACCAGCCAGACTGTTTCTACCTCTAGATACACCAGACGGACTGTTTCTAACCTCTAGATACACCAGCCAGACTGTTTCTACCTCTAGATACACCAGCCAGACTGTTTCTACCTCTAGATACACCAGCCAGACTGTTTCTATCTCTAGATACACCAGACGGACTGTTTTCTACCTCTAGATACACCAGCCAGACTGTTTCTATCTCTATCTCTAGATACACCAGCCAGACTGTTCTATCTCTAGATACACCAGCCAGACTGTTTCTATCTCTATCTCTAGATACACCAGCCAGACTGTTTCTATCTCTAGATACACCAGCCAGACTGTTTCTATCTCTATCTCTAGATACACCAGCCAGACTGTTTCTACCTCTAGATACACCAGCCAGACTGTTTCTACCTCTAGATACACCAGCCAGACTGTTTCTATCTCTATCTCTAGATACACCAGCCAGACTGTTCTACCTCTAGATACACCAGCCAGACTGTTTCTACCTCTAGATACACCAGCCAGACTGTTTCTATCTCTAGATACACCAGCCAGACTGTTTCTATCTCTACCAGTACTGCACTATAAAGGAAATAGAGTGTCATTTGGAGTCTGTGGGTTTCTTCACAGGTTATGCTGGAAGGCAGTTCAGAACAAAGAACATGTTTTTTTAGACTAGTGACTTGTTACACAGCAGGAGATCTTTTCAAACTACTGGCTTCAAACTACTGACTTGTTACACATTGGATATTTTCAAACTACTGGTTTGTTACAACAGCAGGAGATCTTTTCAGACTACTGGTTTGTTACACAGCAGGAGATCTTTTCAGACTACTGGTTTGTTACACAGTGGGAGATCTTTTCAGACTACTGGTTTGTTACACAGCAGGAGATCTTTCAGACTACTGGTTTGTTACACAGCGGCAGATCTTTTCAGACTACTGGTTTGTTACACAGCGGGAGATCTTTTCAGACTACTGGTTTGTTACACAGCGGGAGATCTTTTCAGACTACTGGTTTGTTACACAGCGGGAGATCTTTTCAGACTACTAGTTTGTTACACAGCGGGAGATCTTTTCAGACTACTGGTTTGTTACACAGCGGGAGATCTTTTCAGACTACTGGTTCGTTACACAGCGGGAGATCTTTTCAGACTACTGGTTTGTTACACAGCAGGAGATCTTTCAGACTACTGGTTTGTTACACAGCGGGAGATCTTTTCAGACTACTGGTTTGTTACACAGCAGGAGATCTTTCAGACTACTGGTTTGTTACACAGCGGGAGATCTTTTCAGACCTACTGGTTTGTTACACAGCAGGAGATCTTTTCAGACTACTGGTTTGTTATCCAGGCTGTATCACATCCGGCCATGATTGGGAGTCCCATAGGGCGGCGCACAATTGGCCCAGCGTCGTCCGGGTTTGACCCGTCATTGTAAATAAGATTTTTTTTCTTAACTGACTTGCCTAGTTAAATAAAGGTTATATACAGTAGTACTTAAAAAGATTACTTAGAATATACTTTCTGGATTTTTGTTTTAGATTCCGTCTCTCACAGTTGAAGTGTACCTATGATAAAAATGACAGACCTCTACATGCTTTGTAAGTAGGAAACCTGCCAAATCGGGCAGTGTATCAAATACTTGTTCTCCCCAATGTAGATATAATTGTTACACAGTGGGTGATGTTTCTGTGCTTTCAATACTCAAGTTCATGGTTGAAGATTTCATGATGCTTATCTTGCTCTTCTTTGAATACTTGTTTAGTCTCCTCAACAGTAAATACACAGTTAATACAATTAATTGAGGGCATAGTGTTGATTTATAATCCAATGCTTTGTGTTTGTTAGAGTGGCAGGCAGCCTAGTGGTTAAGAAGGTTGGGCCAGTAACTGAAAGGTTGCTAGTTCGAATTGCTGGGCTGACTAGATTTAAAAATCTGTTGATGTGCCCTTGAGCAAGGCACTTAACCCTAATTGCTCGTGTAAGTCACTCTGGATAAGGGTGTCTGCTAAATGTAAACATGTATTTCACACTTGTATGTGATTTATTCCTAAAAAGTACGAATGTTGAGGATGAATATGGTGAATTTTGGAAGCTCTGCACAGAGACATGGCAATCTAAGGCTTTGTAGATCAATAGTTGTATTATTAAAAAATATGTATTATATAATATACTATTATATTTTATAAAAGCTTTTATTCTTTGACGTCTAGAAGTTAGCAAATTGTTATACGTTTTTGTTCCTTCCTCTTATCATCATCTCTATTGTTAGAAAAGTTCACTCCTTTTATTTGAATGGTATAAAGACAACAAGTCCATATTAAAGCTGCTATTAAATGTAATGTCCAGTTAGCAGTCATCAGAGTTGTCCCTAGATGATGTGGGAGAGGGACGGCCAGACAAGGACAGACAGTGAGGTCTCTGGACAAAGAGTTACCGAAGTAACGGTCTATATGGAAATATACCGTCTTTGCGTAAAATAGCTGGAAAAATAAAAAAATAAAATAATAATTGAGTAATATGTTGTGAGTGTTAATCTTATGAATATACTGTACCTATGATGTTGTTGTCTTTGTTGTTGTTGTTTAGTATTATTTAGAGGGCGGGACTGAAACTGGAATGAACAAGGCGCGGCCAAGATTCCCCTTCACACGTGCAGACAAAGAGCGCCAACAACACAACCCAAATATGCACTTTTAAACTTTTCAAACGAAACGGACGACTTCCACGAACATAGGAAATGCAACGGTAAGTGGGTTTTAAAGTGAATGTTGTGCCATGTGTTGTTTTTGATGAGATTTTTATTAGATTTTATTACAATATAAAAGTTGCTGATAGTTGGTGCGTCAGCTCGCAAAGTTGAGAGCACAAAGCGCGAGAGGAGCGTTCCCTTTGTCTGATGCAGCGCAGAGACCGGAGAGAGAGAGAGAGAGAGCATGGATGCTTTCAAATGTACTTATATCCTCCCTAAATAACTCGTTTATTATTGACATATATAAACTAATATGAATCGAAGTTTGTAGTAGTTTCGTGGTGTTTATCTCAAGGGGATGGGTTTGAAGGAGACAAAGCTGTCAAAAGTTGGATGGTGAGGGAAGTTGGAAAGAGAATTACGCGTGACGACGAACTTTCTTTTTAATAATACATGTTTGGATAAAACACACGTTTGAATGACAAATTCGTAGGCTTATTTATATAAATGAACATTGTGAAGTTCAGAGTGATATGGACACTTTTTTGGCTGTTGTGAAGAATTGAGAACAGTACAATCAGGTGCATGTCTGCATCTCTATTTGGATATAACCTACTAGTTGAAACAAGACTAAATGGAAT
>NW_022261979.1:8477627-8498011 GCF_002021735.2 Oncorhynchus kisutch | reverse complement strand
TAGTGGTGGTGGTGTGAGGGTAGTGGTACTGGTAGTAGTGGTGGTGGTGTGAGGGTAGTGGTACTGGTAGTAGTGGTGGTGGTGTGAGGGTAGTGGTGGGTGTGAGGGTAGTGGTACTGGTAGTAGTGGTGGTGGTGTGAGGGTAGTGGTACTGGTAGTAGTGGTGGTGGTGTGAGGGTAGTGGTGGTGTGAGGGTAGTGGTACTGGTAGTAGTGGTGGTGGTGTGAGGGTAGTGGTACTGGTAGTAGTGGTGGTGGTGTGAGGGTAGTGGTGTGTGGAGGGTAGTGGTACTGGTAGTAGTGGTGGTGGTGTGAGGGTAGTGGTACTGGTAGTAGTGGTGGTGGTGGTGAGGGTATGGTGGTGTGAGGGTAGTGGTACTGGTAGTAGTGTGGTGGTGTGAGGGTATGTACTGGTAGTAAGTGGTGGTGGTGTGAGGGTAGGGTACTGGTAGTAGTGTGGTGGTGTGAGGGTAGTGGTACTGGTAGTTGGTGGTGGTGTGAGGGTAGTGGTCTGTAGTATGGTGGTGGTGTGAGGGTAGTGGTGGGTGAGGGTAGTGGTACTGTAGTAGTGGTGGTGGTGTGAGGGTAGTGGTACTGGTAGTTAGTGGTGGTGTGTGAGGGTAGTGGTACTGGGTAGTAGTGGTGTGGTGTGAGGGTAGTGTACTGGTAGTAGTGGTGGGTGTGAGGGTAGTGGTACTGGTAGTAGTGGTAGTGGTGTGAGGTAGGGGTGGTGTGAGGTAGTGGTATAGGTTATGGTGGTGGTGTGAGGGTAGTGGTACTGGTAGTAGTGGTGGTGGTGTGAGGGTAGTGGTACTGGTAGTAGTGGTGGTGTGTGAGGGTAGTGTACTGGTAGTAGTGGTGGTGGTGTGAGGGTAGTGGTACTGGTAGTAGTGGTGGTGGTGTGAGGGTAGTGGTGGTGTGAGGGTAGTGGTACTGGTAGTAGTGGTGGTGGTGTGAGGGTAGTGGTACTGGTAGTAGTGGTGGTGGTGTGAGGGTAGTGGTACTGGTAGTAGTGGTGGTGGTGTGAGGGTAGTGGTGTGTGAGGGTAGTGGTACTGGTAGTAGTGGTGGTGGTGTGAGGGTAGTGGTACTGGTAGTAGTGGTGGTGGTGTGAGGGTAGTGGTACTGGTAGTAGTGGTGGTGGTGTGAGGGTAGTGGTACTGGTAGTAGTGGTGGTGGTGTGAGGGTAGTGGTACTGGTAGTAGTGGTGGTGGTGTGAGGGTAGTGGTGGTGTGAGGGTAGTGGTACTGGTAGTAGTGGTGGTGGTGTGAGGGTAGTGGTACTGGTAGTAGTGGTGGTGTGTGAGGGTAGTGGTGGTGTGAGGGTAGTGGCTGTCTCTTATACACATCTGGTAATGGTACTGGTAGTAGTGGTGGTGGTGTGAGGGTAGTGGTACTGGTAGTAGTGGTGGTGGTGTGAGGGTAGTGGTGGTGTGAGGGTAGTGGTACTGGTAGTAGTGGTGGTGGTGTGAGGGTAGTGGTACTGGTAGTAGTGGTGGTGGTGTGAGGGTAGTGGTGGTGTGAGGGTATGGGAAAGGGTAGTAGTGGTGGTGGTGTGAGGGTAGTGGTACTGGTAGTAGTGGTGGTGGTGTGAGGGTAGTGGTACTGGTAGTAGTGGTGGTGGTGTGAGGGTAGTGGTACTGGTAGTAGTAGTGGTGGTGGTGTGAGGGTAGTGGTACTGGTAGTAGTGGTGGTGGTGGAGGGTAGTGGTGGTGTGAGGGTAGTGGTACTGGTAGTAGTGGTGGTGGTGTGAGGGTAGTGGTACTGGTAGTAGTGGTGGTGGTGTGAGGGTAGTGGTACTGGTAGTAGTGGTGGTGGTGTGAGGGTAGTGGTACTGGTAGTAGTGGTGGTGGTGTGAGGGTAGTGGTACTGGTAGTAGTGGTGGTGGTGTGAGGGTAGTGGTACTGGTAGTAGTGGTGGTGGTGGTGTGAGGGTAGTGGTGGTGTGAGGGTAGTGGTACTGGTAGTAGTGGTGGTGGTGTGAGGGTAGTGGTACTGGTAGTAGTGGTGGTGGTGTGAGGGTAGTGGTACTGGTAGTAGTGGTGGTGGTGTGAGGGTAGTGGTACTGGTAGTGGTGGTGGTGGTGTGAGGGTAGTGGTACTGGTAGTGTGGTGGTGGTGTGAGGGTAGTGGTGGTGTGAGGGTAGTGGTACTGGTAGTAGTGGTGGTGGTGTGAGGGTAGTGGTACTGGTAGTAGTGGTGGTGGTGTGAGGGTAGTGGTACTGGTAGTAGTGGTGGTGGTGTGAGGGTAGTGGTACTGGTAGTAGTGGTGGTGGTGTGAGGGTAGTGGTACTGGTAGTAGTGGTGGTGGTGTGAGGGTAGTGGTACTGGTAGTAGTGGTGGTGGTGTGAGGGTAGTGGTGGTGTGAGGGTAGTGGTACTGGTAGTAGTGGTGGTGGTGTGAGGGTAGTGGTGGTGTGAGGGTAGTGGTACTGGTAGTAGTGGTGGTGGTGTGAGGGTAGTGGTACTGGTAGTAGTGGTGGTGGTGTGAGGGTAGTGGTACTGGTAGTAGTGGTGGTGGTGTGAGGGTAGTGGTACTGGTAGTAGTGGTGGTGGTGTGAGGGTAGTGGTACTGGTAGTAGTGGTGGTGGTGTGAGGGTAGTGGTGGTGTGAGGGTAGTGGTACTGGTAGTAGTGGTGGTGGTGTGAGGGTAGTGGTACTGGTAGTAGTGGTGTGGTGTGAGGGTAGTGGTGGTGTGAGGGTAGTGGTACTGGTAGTAGTGGTGGTGGTGTGAGGGTAGTGGTACTGGTAGTAGTGGTGGTGGTGTGAGGGTAGTGGTACTGGTAGTAGTGGTGGTGGTGTGAGGGTAGTGGTACTGGTAGTAGTGGTGGTGGTGTGAGGGTAGTGGTACTGGTAGTAGTGGTGGTGGTGTGAGGGTAGTGGTGGTGTGAGGGTAGTGGTACTGGTAGTAGTGGTGGTGGTGTGAGGGTAGTGGTACTGGTAGTAGTGGTGGTGGTGTGAGGGTAGTGGTACTGGTAGTAGTGGTGGTGGTGTGAGGGTAGTGTACTGGTAGTAGTGGTGGTGGTGTGAGGGTAGTGGTACTGGTAGTAGTGGTGGTGGTGTGAGGGTAGTGGTGGTGTGAGGGTAGTGGTACTGGTAGTAGTGGTGGTGGTGTGAGGGTAGTGGTACTGGTAGTAGTGGTGGTGGTGTGAGGGTAGTGGTGGTGTGAGGGTAGTGGTACTGGTAGTAGTGGTGGTGGTGTGAGGGTAGTGGTACTGGTAGTAGTGGTGGTGGTGTGAGGGTAGTGGTGGTGTGAGGGTAGTGGTACTGGTAGTAGTGGTGGTGGTGTGAGGGTAGTGGTACTGGTAGTAGTGGTGGTGGTGTGAGGGTAGTGGTGGTGTGAGGGTAGTGGTACTGGTAGTAGTGGTGGTGGTGTGAGGGTAGTGGTACTGGTAGTAGTGGTGGTGGTGTGAGGGTAGTGGTGGTGTGAGGGTAGTGGTACGGGTAGTAGTGGTGGTGGTGTGAGGGTAGTGGTACTGGTAGTAGTGGTGGTGGTGTGAGGGTAGTGGTACTGGTAGTAGTGGTGGTGGTGTGAGGGTAGTGGTACTGGTAGTAGTGGTGGTGGTGTGAGGGTAGTGGTACTGGTAGTAGTGGTGGTGGTGTGAGTGTAGTGGTGGTGTGAGGGTAGTGGTACTGGTAGTAGTGGTGGTGGTGTGAGGGTAGTGGTACTGGTAGTAGTGGTGGTGGTGTGAGGGTAGTGGTGGTGTGAGGGTAGTGGTACTGGTAGTAGTGGTGGTGGTGTGAGGGTAGTGGTACTGGTAGTAGTGGTGGTGGTGTGAGGGTAGTGGTACTGGTAGTAGTGGTGGTGGTGTGAGGGTAGTGGTACTGGTAGTAGTGGTGGTGGTGTGAGGGTAGTGGTACTGGTAGTAGTGGTGGTGGTGTGAGGGTAGTGGTGGTGTGAGGGTAGTGGTACTGGTAGTAGTGGTGGTGGTGTGAGGGTAGTGGTACTGGTAGTAGTGGTGGTGGTGTGAGGGTAGTGGTACTGGTAGTAGTGGTGGTGGTGTGAGGGTAGTGGTACTGGTAGTAGTGGTGGTGGTGTGAGGGTAGTGGTACTGGTAGTAGTGGTGGTGGTGTGAGGGTAGTGGTGGTGTGAGGGTAGTGGTACTGGTAGTAGTGGTGGTGGTGTGAGGGTAGTGGTACTGGTAGTAGTGGTGGTGGTGTGAGGGTAGTGGTGGTGTGAGGGTAGTGGTACTGGTAGTAGTGGTGGTGGTGTGAGGGTAGTGGTACTGGTAGTAGTGGTGGTGGTGTGAGGGTAGTGGTGGTGTGAGGGTAGTGGTACTGGTAGTAGTGGTGGTGGTGTGAGGGTAGTGGTACTGGTAGTAGTGGTGGTGGTGTGAGGGTAGTGGTACTGGTAGTAGTGGTGGTGGTGTGAGGGTAGTGGTACTGGTAGTAGTGGTGGTGGTGTGAGGGTAGTGGTACTGGTAGTAGTGGTGGTGGTGTGAGGGTAGTGGTACTGGTAGTAGTGGTGGTGGTGTGAGGGTAGTGGTACTGGTAGTAGTGGTGGTGGTGTGAGGGTAGTGGTGGTGTGAGGGTAGTGGTACTGGTAGTAGTGGTGGTGGTGTGAGGGTAGTGGTACTGGTAGTAGTGGTGGTGGTGTGAGGGTAGTGGTGGTGTGAGGGTAGTGGTACTGGTAGTAGTGGTGGTGGTGTGAGGGTAGTGGTACTGGTAGTAGTGGTGGTGGTGTGAGGGTAGTGGTGGTGTGAGGGTAGTGGTACTGGTAGTAGTGGTGGTGGTGTGAGGGTAGTGGTACTGGTAGTAGTGGTGGTGGTGTGAGGGTAGTGGTGGTGTGAGGGTAGTGGTACTGGTAGTAGTGGTGGTGGTGTGAGGGTAGTGGTACTGGTAGTAGTGGTGGTGGTGTGAGGGTAGTGGTACTGGTAGTAGTGGTGGTGGTGTGAGGGTAGTGGTACTGGTAGTAGTGGTGGTGGTGTGAGGGTAGTGGTACTGGTAGTAGTGGTGGTGGTGTGAGGGTAGTGGTACTGGTAGTAGTGGTGGTGGTATGAGGGTAGTGGTGGTGTGAGGGTAGTGGTACTGGTAGTAGTGGTGGTGGTGTGAGGGTAGTGGTGGTGTGAGGGTAGTGGTACTGGTAGTAGTGGTGGTGGTGTGAGGGTAGTGGTACTGGTAGTAGTGGTGGTGGTGTGAGGGTAGTGGTACTGGTAGTAGTGGTGGTGGTGTGAGGGTAGTGGTGGTGTGAGGGTAGTGGTACTGGTAGTAGTGGTGGTGGTGTGAGGGTAGTGGTACTGGTAGTAGTGGTGGTGGTGTGAGGGTAGTGGTGGTGTGAGGGTAGTGGTACTGGTAGTAGTGGTGGTGGTGTGAGGGTAGTGGTGGTGTGAGGGTAGTGGTACTGGTAGTAGTGGTGGTGGTGTGAGGGTAGTGGTACTGGTAGTAGTGGTGGTGGTGTGAGGGTAGTGGTGGTGTGAGGGTAGTGGTACTGGTAGTAGTGGTGGTGGTGTGAGGGTAGTGGTACTGGTAGTAGTGGTGGTGGTGTGAGGGTAGTGGTGGTGTGAGGGTAGTGGTACTGGTAGTAGTGGTGGTGGTGTGAGGGTAGTGGTGGTGTGAGGGTAGTGGTACTGGTAGTAGTGGTGGTGGTGTGAGGGTAGTGGTACTGGTAGTAGTGGTGGTGGTGTGAGGGTAGTGGTACTGGTAGTAGTGGTGGTGGTGTGAGGGTAGTGGTACTGGTAGTAGTGGTGGTGGTGTGAGGGTAGTGGTGGTGTGAGGGTAGTGGTACTGGTAGTAGTGGTGGTGGTGTGAGGGTAGTGGTGGTGTGAGGGTAGTGGTGGTGTGAGGGTAGTGGTACTGGTAGTAGTGGTGGTGGTGTGAGGGTAGTGGTGGTGTGAGGGTAGTGGTACTGGTAGTAGTGGTGGTGGTGTGAGGGTAGTGGTACTGGTAGTAGTGGTGGTGGTGTGAGGGTAGTGGTGGTGTGAGGGTAGTGGTACTGGTAGTAGTGGTGGTGGTGTGAGGGTAGTGGTGGTGTGAGGGTAGTGGTACTGGTAGTAGTGGTGGTGGTGTGAGGGTAGTGGTACTGGTAGTAGTGGTGGTGGTGTGAGGGTAGTGGTACTGGTAGTAGTGGTGGTGGTGTGAGGGTAGTGGTACTGGTAGTAGTGGTGGTGGTGTGAGGGTAGTGGTACTGGTAGTAGTGGTGGTGGTGTGAGGGTAGTGGTACTGGTAGTAGTGGTGGTGGTGTGAGGGTAGTGGTACTGGTAGTAGTGGTGGTGGTGTGAGGGTAGTGGTACTGGTAGTAGTGGTGGTGGTGTGAGGGTAGTGGTGGTGTGAGGGTAGTGGTACTGGTAGTAGTGGTGGTGGTGTGAGGGTAGTGGTACTGGTAGTAGTGGTGGTGGTGTGAGGGTAGTGGTGGTGTGAGGGTAGTGGTACTGGTAGTAGTGGTGGTGGTGTGAGGGTAGTGGTACTGGTAGTAGTGGTGGTGGTGTGAGGGTAGTGGTACTGGTAGTAGTGGTGGTGGTGTGAGGGTAGTGGTACTGGTAGTAGTGGTGGTGGTGTGAGGGTAGTGGTACTGGTAGTAGTGGTGGTGGTGTGAGGGTAGTGGTGGTGTGAGGGTAGTGGTACTGGTAGTAGTGGTGGTGGTGTGAGGGTAGTGGTACTGGTAGTAGTGGTGGTGGTGTGAGGGTAGTGGTACTGGTAGTAGTGGTGGTGGTGTGAGGGTAGTGGTACTGGTAGTAGTGGTGGTGGTGTGAGGGTAGTGGTACTGGTAGTAGTGGTGGTGGTGTGAGGGTAGTGGTGGTGTGAGGGTAGTGGTACTGGTAGTAGTGGTGGTGGTGTGAGGGTAGTGGTACTGGTAGTAGTGGTGGTGGTGTGAGGGTAGTGGTGGTGTGAGGGTAGTGGTACTGGTAGTAGTGGTGGTGGTGTGAGGGTAGTGGTACTGGTAGTAGTGGTGGTGGTGTGAGGGTAGTGGTGGTGTGAGGGTAGTGGTACTGGTAGTAGTGGTGGTGGTGTGAGGGTAGTGGTACTGGTAGTAGTGGTGGTGGTGTGAGGGTAGTGGTGGTGTGAGGGTAGTGGTACTGGTAGTAGTGGTGGTGGTGTGAGGGTAGTGGTACTGGTAGTAGTGGTGGTGGTGTGAGGGTAGTGGTGGTGTGAGGGTAGTGGTACTGGTAGTAGTGGTGGTGGTGTGAGGGTAGTGGTACTGGTAGTAGTGGTGGTGGTGTGAGGGTAGTGGTACTGGTAGTAGTGGTGGTGGTGTGAGGGTAGTGGTACTGGTAGTAGTGGTGGTGGTGTGAGGGTAGTGGTACTGGTAGTAGTGGTGGTGGTGTGAGGGTAGTGGTGGTGTGAGGGTAGTGGTACTGGTAGTAGTGGTGGTGGTGTGAGGGTAGTGGTACTGGTAGTAGTGGTGGTGGTGTGAGGGTAGTGGTGGTGTGAGGGTAGTGGTACTGGTAGTAGTGGTGGTGGTGTGAGGGTAGTGGTACTGGTAGTAGTGGTGGTGGTGTGAGGGTAGTGGTACTGGTAGTAGTGGTGGTGGTGTGAGGGTAGTGGTACTGGTAGTAGTGGTGGTGGTGTGAGGGTAGTGGTACTGGTAGTAGTGGTGGTGGTGTGAGGGTAGTGGTGGTGTGAGGGTAGTGGTACTGGTAGTAGTGGTGGTGGTGTGAGGGTAGTGGTACTGGTAGTAGTGGTGGTGGTGTGAGGGTAGTGGTACTGGTAGTAGTGGTGGTGGTGTGAGGGTAGTGGTACTGGTAGTAGTGGTGGTGGTGTGAGGGTAGTGGTACTGGTAGTAGTGGTGGTGGTGTGAGGGTAGTGGTGGTGTGAGGGTAGTGGTACTGGTAGTAGTGGTGGTGGTGTGAGGGTAGTGGTACTGGTAGTAGTGGTGGTGGTGTGAGGGTAGTGGTGGTGTGAGGGTAGTGGTACTGGTAGTAGTGGTGGTGGTGTGAGGGTAGTGGTACTGGTAGTAGTGGTGGTGGTGTGAGGGTAGTGGTGGTGTGAGGGTAGTGGTACTGGTAGTAGTGGTGGTGGTGTGAGGGTAGTGGTACTGGTAGTAGTGGTGGTGGTGTGAGGGTAGTGGTACTGGTAGTAGTGGTGGTGGTGTGAGGGTAGTGGTACTGGTAGTAGTGGTGGTGGTGTGAGGGTAGTGGTACTGGTAGTAGTGGTGGTGGTGTGAGGGTAGTGGTACTGGTAGTAGTGGTGGTGGTGTGAGGGTAGTGGTACTGGTAGTAGTGGTGTGGTGTGAGGGTAGTGGTGGTGTGAGGGTAGTGGTACTGGTAGTAGTGGTGGTGGTGTGAGGGTAGTGGTACTGGTAGTAGTGGTAGTGGTGTGAGGGTAGTGGTGGTGTGAGGGTAGTGGTACTGGTAGTAGTGGTGGTGGTGTGAGGGTAGTGGTACTGGTAGTAGTGGTGGTGTGTGTGAGGGTAGTGGTGGTGTGAGGGTAGTGGTACTGGTAGTAGTGGTGGTGGTGTGAGGGTAGTGGTACTGGTAGTAGTGGTGGTGGTGTGAGGGTAGTGGTGGTGTGAGGGTAGTGGTACTGGTAGTAGTGGTGGTGGTGTGAGGGTAGTGGTACTGGTAGTAGTGGTGGTGGTGTGAGGGTAGTGGTACTGGTAGTAGTGGTGGTGGTGTGAGGGTAGTGGTACTGGTAGTAGTGGTGGTGGTGTGAGGGTAGTGGTACTGGTAGTAGTGGTGGTGGTGTGAGGGTAGTGGTACTGGTAGTAGTGGTGGTGGTGTGAGGGTAGTGGTGGTGTGAGGGTAGTGGTACTGGTAGTAGTGGTGGTGGTGTGAGGGTAGTGGTGGTGTGAGGGTAGTGGTACTGGTAGTAGTGGTGGTGGTGTGAGGGTAGTGGTACTGGTAGTAGTGGTGGTGGTGTGAGGGTAGTGGTACTGGTAGTAGTGGTGGTGGTGTGAGGGTAGTGGTGGTGTGAGGGTAGTGGTACTGGTAGTAGTGGTGGTGGTGTGAGGGTAGTGGTACTGGTAGTAGTGGTGGTGGTGTGAGGGTAGTGGTGGTGTGAGGGTAGTGGTACTGGTAGTAGTGGTGGTGGTGTGAGGGTAGTGGTGGTGTGAGGGTAGTGGTACTGGTAGTAGTGGTGGTGGTGTGAGGGTAGTGGTACTGGTAGTAGTGGTGGTGGTGTGAGGGTAGTGGTGGTGTGAGGGTAGTGGTACTGGTAGTAGTGGTGGTGGTGTGAGGGTAGTGGTACTGGTAGTAGTGGTGGTGGTGTGAGGGTAGTGGTGGTGTGAGGGTAGTGGTACTGGTAGTAGTGGTGGTGGTGTGAGGGTAGTGGTGGTGTGAGGGTAGTGGTACTGGTAGTAGTGGTGGTGGTGTGAGGGTAGTGGTACTGGTAGTAGTGGTGGTGGTGTGAGGGTAGTGGTACTGGTAGTAGTGGTGGTGGTGTGAGGGTAGTGGTACTGGTAGTAGTGGTGGTGGTGTGAGGGTAGTGGTGGTGTGAGGGTAGTGGTACTGGTAGTAGTGGTGGTGGTGTGAGGGTAGTGGTGGTGTGAGGGTAGTGGTGGTGTGAGGGTAGTGGTACTGGTAGTAGTGGTGGTGGTGTGAGGGTAGTGGTGGTGTGAGGGTAGTGGTACTGGTAGTAGTGGTGGTGGTGTGAGGGTAGTGGTACTGGTAGTAGTGGTGGTGGTGTGAGGGTAGTGGTGGTGTGAGGGTAGTGGTACTGGTAGTAGTGGTGGTGGTGTGAGGGTAGTGGTGGTGTGAGGTAGTGGTACTGGTAGTAGTGGTGGTGGTGTGAGGGTAGTGGTACTGGTAGTAGTGGTGGTGGTGTGAGGGTAGTGGTACTGGTAGTAGTGGTGGTGGTGTGAGGGTAGTGGTACTGGTAGTGGTGGTGTGGTGTGAGGGTAGTGGTACTGGTAGTAGTGGTGGTGGTGTGAGGGTAGTGGTACTGGTAGTAGTGGTGGTGGTGTGAGGGTAGTGGTGGTGTGAGGGTAGTGGTACTGGTAGTAGTGGTGGTGGTGTGAGGGTAGTGGTACTGGTAGTAGTGGTGGTGGTGTGAGGGTAGTGGTGGTGTGAGGGTAGTGGTACTGGTAGTAGTGGTGGTGGTGTGAGGGTAGTGGTACTGGTAGTAGTGGTGGTGGTGTGAGGGTAGTGGTGGTGTGAGGGTAGTGGTACTGGTAGTAGTGGTGGTGGTGTGAGGGTAGTGGTACTGGTAGTAGTGGTGGTGGTGTGAGGGTAGTGGTGGTGTGAGGGTAGTGGTACTGGTAGTAGTGGTGGTGGTGTGAGGGTAGTGGTACTGGTAGTAGTGGTGGTGGTGTGAGGGTAGTGGTACTGGTAGTAGTGGTGGTGGTGTGAGGGTAGTGGTACTGGTAGTAGTGGTGGTGGTGTGAGGGTAGTGGTACTGGTAGTGGTGGTGTGTGAGGGTAGTGGTAGTGGTACTGGTAGTAGTGGTGGTGGTGTGAGGGTAGTGGTGGTGTGAGGGTAGTGGTACTGGTAGTAGTGGTGGTGGTGTGAGGGTAGTGGTAGTGTGAGGGTAGTGGTACTGGTAGTAGTGGTGGTGGTGTGAGGGTAGTGGTACTGGTAGTAGTGGTGGTGGTGTGAGGGTAGTGGTACTGGTAGTAGTGGTGGTGGTGTGAGGGTAGTGGTGGTGTGAGGGTAGTGGTACTGGTAGTAGTGGTGGTGGTGTGAGGGTAGTGGTACTGGTAGTAGTGGTGGTGGTGTGAGGGTAGTGGTACTGGTAGTAGTGGTGGTGGTGTGAGGGTAGTGGTGGTGTGAGGGTAGTGGTACTGGTAGTAGTGGTGGTGGTGTGAGGGTAGTGGTACTGGTAGTAGTGGTGGTGGTGTGAGGGTAGTGGTACTGGTAGTAGTGGTGGTGGTGTGAGGGTAGTGGTACTGGTAGTAGTGGTGGTGGTGTGAGGGTAGTGGTACTGGTAGTAGTGGTGGTGGTGTGAGGGTAGTGGTGGTGTGAGGGTAGTGGTACTGGTAGTAGTGGTGGTGGTGTGAGGGTAGTGGTACTGGTAGTAGTGGTGGTGGTGTGAGGGTAGTGGTACTGGTAGTAGTGGTGGTGGTGTGAGGGTAGTGGTACTGGTAGTAGTGGTGGTGGTGTGAGGGTAGTGGTACTGGTAGTAGTGGTGGTGGTGTGAGGGTAGTGGTGGTGTGAGGGTAGTGGTACTGGTAGTAGTGGTGGTGGTGTGAGGGTAGTGGTACTGGTAGTAGTGGTGGTGGTGTGAGGGTAGTGGTGGTGTGAGGGTAGTGGTACTGGTAGTAGTGGTGGTGGTGTGAGGGTAGTGGTACTGGTAGTAGTGGTGGTGGTGTGAGGGTAGTGGTGGTGTGAGGGTAGTGGTACTGGTAGTAGTGGTGGTGGTGTGAGGGTAGTGGTACTGGTAGTAGTGGTGGTGGTGTGAGGGTAGTGGTACTGGTAGTAGTGGTGGTGGTGTGAGGGTAGTGGTACTGGTAGTAGTGGTGGTGGTGTGAGGGTAGTGGTACTGGTAGTAGTGGTGGTGGTGTGAGGGTAGTGGTGGTGTGAGGGTAGTGGTACTGGTAGTAGTGGTGGTGGTGTGAGGGTAGTGGTACTGGTAGTAGTGGTGGTGGTGTGAGGGTAGTGGTACTGGTAGTAGTGGTGGTGGTGTGAGGGTAGTGGTACTGGTAGTAGTGGTGGTGGTGTGAGGGTAGTGGTACTGGTAGTAGTGGTGGTGGTGTGAGGGTAGTGGTGGTGTGAGGGTAGTGGTACTGGTAGTAGTGGTGGTGGTGTGAGGGTAGTGGTACTGGTAGTAGTGGTGGTGGTGTGAGGGTAGTGGTACTGGTAGTAGTGGTGGTGGTGTGAGGGTAGTGGTGGTGTGAGGGTAGTGGTACTGGTAGTAGTGGTGGTGGTGTGAGGGTAGTGGTACTGGTAGTAGTGGTGGTGGTGTGAGGGTAGTGGTACTGGTAGTAGTGGTGGTGGTGTGAGGGTAGTGGTGGTGTGAGGGTAGTGGTACTGGTAGTAGTGGTGGTGGTGTGAGGGTAGTGGTACTGGTAGTAGTGGTGGTGGTGTGAGGGTAGTGGTGGTGTGAGGGTAGTGGTACTGGTAGTAGTGGTGGTGGTGTGAGGGTAGTGGTACTGGTAGTAGTGGTGGTGGTGTGAGGGTAGTGGTGGTGTGAGGGTAGTGGTACTGGTAGTAGTGGTGGTGGTGTGAGGGTAGTGGTACTGGTAGTAGTGGTGGTGGTGTGAGGGTAGTGGTGGTGTGAGGGTAGTGGTACTGGTAGTAGTGGTGGTGGTGTGAGGGTAGTGGTACTGGTAGTAGTGGTGGTGGTGTGAGGGTAGTGGTACTGGTAGTAGTGGTGGTGGTGTGAGGGTAGTGGTACTGGTAGTAGTGGTGGTGGTGTGAGGGTAGTGGTACTGGTAGTAGTGGTGGTGGTGTGAGTGTAGTGGTGGTGTGAGGGTAGTGGTACTGGTAGTAGTGGTGGTGGTGTGAGGGTAGTGGTACTGGTAGTAGTGGTGGTGGTGTGAGGGTAGTGGTGGTGTGAGGGTAGTGGTACTGGTAGTAGTGGTGGTGGTGTGAGGGTAGTGGTACTGGTAGTAGTGGTGGTGGTGTGAGGGTAGTGGTACTGGTAGTAGTGGTGGTGGTGTGAGGGTAGTGGTACTGGTAGTAGTGGTGGTGGTGTGAGGGTAGTGGTACTGGTAGTAGTGGTGGTGGTGTGAGGGTAGTGGTGGTGTGAGGGTAGTGGTACTGGTAGTAGTGGTGGTGGTGTGAGGGTAGTGGTACTGGTAGTAGTGGTGGTGGTGTGAGGGTAGTGGTACTGGTAGTAGTGGTGGTGGTGTGAGGGTAGTGGTACTGGTAGTAGTGGTGGTGGTGTGAGGGTAGTGGTACTGGTAGTAGTGGTGGTGGTGTGAGGGTAGTGGTGGTGTGAGGGTAGTGGTACTGGTAGTAGTGGTGGTGGTGTGAGGGTAGTGGTACTGGTAGTAGTGGTGGTGGTGTGAGGGTAGTGGTGGTGTGAGGGTAGTGGTACTGGTAGTAGTGGTGGTGGTGTGAGGGTAGTGGTACTGGTAGTAGTGGTGGTGGTGTGAGGGTAGTGGTACTGGTAGTAGTGGTGGTGGTGTGAGGGTAGTGGTACTGGTAGTAGTGGTGGTGGTGTGAGGGTAGTGGTACTGGTAGTAGTGGTGGTGGTGTGAGGGTAGTGGTGGTGTGAGGGTAGTGGTACTGGTAGTAGTGGTGGTGGTGTGAGGGTAGTGGTACTGGTAGTAGTGGTGGTGGTGTGAGGGTAGTGGTACTGGTAGTAGTGTGGTGGTGGTGTGAGGGTAGTGGTACTGGTAGTAGTGGTGGTGGTGTGAGGGTAGTGGTACTGGTAGTAGTGGTGGTGGTGTGAGGGTAGTGGTGGTGTGAGGGTAGTGGTACTGGTAGTAGTGGTGGTGGTGTGAGGGTAGTGGTACTGGTAGTAGTGGTGGTGGTGTGAGGGTAGTGGTACTGGTAGTAGTGGTGGTGGTGTGAGGGTAGTGGTGGTGTGAGGGTAGTGGTACTGGTAGTAGTGGTGGTGGTGTGAGGGTAGTGGTACTGGTAGTAGTGGTGGTGGTGTGAGGGTAGTGGTACTGGTAGTAGTGGTGGTGGTGTGAGGGTAGTGGTGGTGTGAGGGTAGTGGTACTGGTAGTAGTGGTGGTGGTGTGAGGGTAGTGGTGGTGTGAGGGTAGTGGTACTGGTAGTAGTGGTGGTGGTGTGAGGGTAGTGGTGGTGTGAGGGTAGTGGTACTGGTAGTAGTGGTGGTGGTGTGAGGGTAGTGGTACTGGTAGTAGTGGTGGTGGTGTGAGGGTAGTGGTACTGGTAGTAGTGGTGGTGGTGTGAGGGTAGTGGTGGTGTGAGGGTAGTGGTACTGGTAGTAGTGGTGGTGGTGTGAGGGTAGTGGTACTGGTAGTAGTGGTGGTGGTGTGAGGGTAGTGGTACTGGTAGTAGTGGTGGTGGTGTGAGGGTAGTGGTGGTGTGAGGGTAGTGGTACTGGTAGTAGTGGTGGTGGTGTGAGGGTAGTGGTACTGGTAGTAGTGGTGGTGGTGTGAGGGTAGTGGTGGTGTGAGGGTAGTGGTACTGGTAGTAGTGGTGGTGGTGTGAGGGTAGTGGTACTGGTAGTAGTGGTGGTGGTGTGAGGGTAGTGGTGGTGTGAGGGTAGTGGTACTGGTAGTAGTGGTGGTGGTGTGAGGGTAGTGGTACTGGTAGTAGTGGTGGTGGTGTGAGGGTAGTGGTGGTGTGAGGGTAGTGGTACTGGTAGTAGTGGTGGTGGTGTGAGGGTAGTGGTACTGGTAGTAGTGGTGGTGGTGTGAGGGTAGTGGTACTGGTAGTAGTGGTGGTGGTGTGAGGGTAGTGGTACTGGTAGTAGTGGTGGTGGTGTGAGGGTAGTGGTACTGGTAGTAGTGGTGGTGGTGTGAGGGTAGTGGTACTGGTAGTAGTGGTGGTGGTGTGAGGGTAGTGGTGGTGTGAGGGTAGTGGTACTGGTAGTAGTGGTGGTGGTGTGAGGGTAGTGGTGGTGTGAGGGTAGTGGTACTGGTAGTAGTGGTGGTGGTGTGAGGGTAGTGGTACTGGTAGTAGTGGTGGTGGTGTGAGGGTAGTGGTACTGGTAGTAGTGGTGGTGGTGTGAGGGTAGTGGTGGTGTGAGGGTAGTGGTACTGGTAGTAGTGTGGTGGTGTGAGGGTAGTGGTACTGGTAGTAGTGGTGGTGGTGTGAGGGTAGTGGTACTGGTAGTAGTGGTGGTGGTGTGAGGGTAGTGGTGGTGTGAGGGTAGTGGTACTGGTAGTAGTGGTGGTGGTGTGAGGGTAGTGGTACTGGTAGTAGTGGTGGTGGTGTGAGGGTAGTGGTACTGGTAGTAGTGGTGGTGGTGTGAGGGTAGTGGTACTGGTAGTAGTGGTGGTGGTGTGAGGGTAGTGGTACTGGTAGTAGTGGTGGTGGTGTGAGGGTAGTGGTGGTGTGAGGGTAGTGGTACTGGTAGTAGTGGTGGTGGTGTGAGGGTAGTGGTACTGGTAGTAGTGGTGGTGGTGTGAGGGTAGTGGTACTGGTAGTAGTGGTGGTGGTGTGAGGGTAGTTGTACTGGTAGTAGTGGTGGTGGTGTGAGGGTAGTGGTACTGGTAGTAGTGGTGGTGGTGTGAGGGTAGTGGTGGTGTGAGGGTAGTGGTACTGGTAGTAGTGGTGGTGGTGTGAGGGTAGTGGTACTGGTAGTAGTGGTGGTGGTGTGAGGGTAGTGGTGGTGTGAGGGTAGTGGTACTGGTAGTAGTGGTGGTGGTGTGAGGGTAGTGGTACTGGTAGTAGTGGTGGTGGTGTGAGGGTAGTGGTGGTGTGAGGGTAGTGGTACTGGTAGTAGTGGTGGTGGTGTGAGGGTAGTGGTACTGGTAGTAGTGGTGGTGGTGTGAGGGTAGTGGTACTGGTAGTAGTGGTGGTGGTGTGAGGGTAGTGGTACTGGTAGTAGTGGTGGTGGTGTGAGGGTAGTGGTACTGGTAGTAGTGGTGGTGGTGTGAGGGTAGTGGTGGTGTGAGGGTAGTGGTACTGGTAGTAGTGGTGGTGGTGTGAGGGTAGTGGTACTGGTAGTAGTGGTGGTGGTGTGAGGGTAGTGGTACTGGTAGTAGTGGTGGTGGTGTGAGGGTAGTGGTACTGGTAGTAGTGGTGGTGGTGTGAGGGTAGTGGTACTGGTAGTAGTGGTGGTGGTGTGAGGGTAGTGGTGGTGTGAGGGTAGTGGTACTGGTAGTAGTGGTGGTGGTGTGAGGGTAGTGGTACTGGTAGTAGTGGTGGTGGTGTGAGGGTAGTGGTACTGGTAGTAGTGGTGGTGGTGTGAGGGTAGTGGTGGTGTGAGGGTAGTGGTACTGGTAGTAGTGGTGGTGGTGTGAGGGTAGTGGTACTGGTAGTAGTGGTGGTGGTGTGAGGGTAGTGGTACTGGTAGTAGTGGTGGTGGTGTGAGGGTAGTGGTGGTGTGAGGGTAGTGGTACTGGTAGTAGTGGTGGTGGTGTGAGGGTAGTGGTACTGGTAGTAGTGGTGGTGGTGTGAGGGTAGTGGTGGTGTGAGGGTAGTGGTACTGGTAGTAGTGGTGGTGGTGTGAGGGTAGTGGTACTGGTAGTAGTGGTGGTGGTGTGAGGGTAGTGGTGGTGTGAGGGTAGTGGTACTGGTAGTAGTGGTGGTGGTGTGAGGGTAGTGGTACTGGTAGTAGTGGTGGTGGTGTGAGGGTAGTGGTGGTGTGAGGGTAGTGGTACTGGTAGTAGTGGTGGTGGTGTGAGGGTAGTGGTACTGGTAGTAGTGGTGGTGGTGTGAGGGTAGTGGTACTGGTAGTAGTGGTGGTGGTGTGAGGGTAGTGGTACTGGTAGTAGTGGTGGTGGTGTGAGGGTAGTGGTACTGGTAGTAGTGGTGGTGGTGTGAGGGTAGTGGTGGTGTGAGGGTAGTGGTACTGGTAGTAGTGGTGGTGGTGTGAGGGTAGTGGTACTGGTAGTAGTGGTGGTGGTGTGAGGGTAGTGGTGGTGTGAGGGTAGTGGTACTGGTAGTAGTGGTGGTGGTGTGAGGGTAGTGGTACTGGTAGTAGTGGTGGTGGTGTGAGGGTAGTGGTACTGGTAGTAGTGGTGGTGGTGTGAGGGTAGTGTACTGGTAGTAGTGGTGGTGGTGTGAGGGTAGTGGTACTGGTAGTAGTGGTGGTGGTGTGAGGGTAGTGGTGGTGTGAGGGTAGTGGTACTGGTAGTAGTGGTGGTGTTAGTGGTGTGAGGGTAGTGGTACTGGTAGTAGTGGTGGTGGTGTGAGGGTAGTACTGGTAGTAGTGGTGGTGGTGTGAGGGTAGTGGTACTGGTAGTAGTGGTGGTGGTGTGAGGGTAGTGGTACTGGTAGTAGTGGTGGTGGTGTGAGGGTAGTGGTGGTGTGAGGGTAGTGGTACTGGTAGTAGTGGTGGTGGTGTGAGGGTAGTGGTACTGGTAGTAGTGGTGGTGGTGTGAGGGTAGTGGTGGTGTGAGGGTAGTGGTACTGGTAGTAGTGGTGGTGGTGTGAGGGTAGTGGTACTGGTAGTAGTGGTGGTGGTGTGAGGGTAGTGGTACTGGTAGTAGTGGTGGTGGTGTGAGGGTAGTGGTACTGGTAGTAGTGGTGGTGGTGTGAGGGTAGTGGTACTGGTAGTAGTGGTGGTGGTGTGAGGGTAGTGGTGGTGTGAGGTAGTGGTACTGGTAGTAGTGGTGGTGGTGTGAGGGTAGTGGTACTGGTAGTAGTGGTGGTGGTGTGAGGGTAGTGGTACTGGTAGTAGTGGTGGTGGTGTGAGGGTAGTGGTACTGGTAGTAGTGGTGGTGGTGTGAGGGTAGTGGTACTGGTAGTAGTGGTGGTGGTGTGAGGGTAGTGGTGGTGTGAGGGTAGTGGTACTGGTAGTAGTGGTGGTGGTGTGAGGGTAGTGGTACTGGTAGTAGTGGTGGTGGTGTGAGGGTAGTGGTACTGGTAGTAGTGGTGGTGGTGTGAGGGTAGTGGTGGTGTGAGGGTAGTGGTACTGGTAGTAGTGGTGGTGGTGTGAGGGTAGTGGTACTGGTAGTAGTGGTGGTGGTGTGAGGGTAGTGGTACTGTAGTAGTGGTGGTGGTGTGAGGGTAGTGGTGGTGTGAGGGTAGTGGTACTGGTAGTAGTGGTGGTGGTGTGAGGGTAGTGGTGGTGTGAGGGTAGTGGTACTGGTAGTAGTGGTGGTGGTGTGAGGGTAGTGGTGGTTGAGGGTATGTACTGGTAGTAGTGGTGGTGGTGTGAGGGTAGTGGTACTGGTAGTAGTGGTGGTGGTGTGAGGGTAGTGGTACTGGTAGTAGTGGTGGTGGTGTGAGGGTAGTGGTGGTGTGAGGGTAGTGGTACTGGTAGTAGTGGTGGTGGTGTGAGGGTAGTGGTACTGGTAGTAGTGGTGGTGGTGTGAGGGTAGTGGTACTGGTAGTAGTGGTGGTGGTGTGAGGGTAGTGGTGGTGTGAGGGTAGTGGTACTGGTAGTAGTGGTGGTGGTGTGAGGGTAGTGGTACTGGTAGTAGTGGTGGTGGTGTGAGGGTAGTGGTACTGGTAGTAGTGGTGGTGGTGTGAGGGTAGTGGTGGTGTGAGGGTAGTGGTACTGGTAGTAGTGGTGGTGGTGTGAGGGTAGTGGTACTGGTAGTAGTGGTGGTGGTGTGAGGGTAGTGGTGGTGTGAGGGTAGTGGTACTGGTAGTAGTGGTGGTGGTGTGAGGGTAGTGGTACTGGTAGTAGTGGTGGTGGTGTGAGGGTAGTGGTACTGGTAGTAGTGGTGGTGGTGTGAGGGTAGTGTGGTGTGAGGGTAGTGGTACTGGTAGTAGTGGTGGTGGTGTGAGGGTAGTGGTACTGGTAGTAGTGGTATTGTGAGGTAGTGGTGGTGTGAGGGTAGTGGTACTGGTAGTAGTGGTGGTGGTGTGGTGAGGGTAGTGGTACTGAGTGTGGTGGTGGTGTGGGGGTAGTGGTGGTGTGAGGGTAGTGGTACTGGTAGTAGTGGTGGTGGTGTGAGGGTAGTGGTACTGGTAGTGTGGTGGTGTGAGGGTAGTGGTGTGTGAGGGTAGTGGTACTGGTAGTAGTGGTGGTGGTGTGAGGGTAGTGGTACTGGTAGTAGTGGTGGTGGTGTGGGTAGTGGTACTGGTAGTAGTGGTGGTGGTGTGAGGGTAGTGGTACTGGTAGTAGTGGTGGTGGTGTGAGGGTAGTGGTACTGGTAGTAGTGGTGGTGGTGTGAGTGTAGTGGTGGTGTGAGGGTAGTGGTACTGGTAGTAGTGGTGGTGGTGTGAGGGTAGTGGTACTGGTAGTAGTGGTGGTGGTGTGAGGGTAGTGGTGGTGTGAGGTAGTGGTACTGGTAGTAGTGGTGGTGGTGTGAGGGTAGTGGTACTGGTAGTATGTGGTGGTGGTGTGAGGGTAGTGGTACTGGTAGTAGTGGTGGTGGTGTGAGGGTAGTTGTACTGGTAGTAGTGGTGGTGGTGTGAGGGTAGTGGTACTGGTAGTAGTGGTGGTGGTGTGAGGGTAGTGGTGGTGTGAGGGTAGTGGTACTGGTAGTAGTGTGGTGGTGTGAGGGTAGTGGTACTGGTAGCAGTGGTGGTGGTGTGAGGGTAGTGGTACTGGTAGTAGTGGTGGTGGTGTGAGGGTAGTGGTACTGTAGTAGTGGTGGTGGTGTGAGGGTAGTGGTACTGGTGGTAGTGGGTGGTGGTGTGAGGGTAGTGGTGGTGTGAGGGTAGTGGTGGTACTGGTAGTAGTGGTGGTGGTGTGAGGGTAGTGGTACTGGTAGTAGTGGTGGTGTGTGAGGGTAGTGGTGGTGTGAGGGTAGTGGTACTGGTAGTAGTGGTGGTGGTGTGAGGGTAGTGGTACTGGTAGTAGTGGTGGTGGTGTGAGGGTAGTGGTGGTGTGAGGGTAGTGGTACTGGTAGTAGTGGTGTTGGTGTGAGGGTAGTGGTACTGGTAGTAGTGGTGGTGGTGTGAGGGTAGTGGTACTGGTAGTAGTGGTGGTGGTGTGAGGGTAGTGGTACTGGTAGTAGTGGTGGTGGTGTGAGGGTAGTGGTACTGGTAGTAGTGGTGGGTGGTGTGAGGGTAGTGGTACTGGTAGTAGTGGTGGTGGTGTGAGGGTAGTGGTACTGGTAGTAGTGGTGGTGGTGTGAGGGTAGTGGTGGTGTGAGGGTAGTGGTACTGGTAGTAGTGGTGGGTGGTGTGAGGGTAGTGGTACTGGTAGTAGTGGTGGTGGTGTGAGGGTAGTGGTGGTGTGAGGTTAGTGGTAGTAGTAGTGGTGGTGGTGTGAGGGTAGTGGTACTGGTAGTAGTGGTGGTGGTGTGAGGGTAGTGGTGGTGTGAGTAGTGTACTGGTAGTAGTGGTGGTGGTGTGAGGGTAGTGGTACTGGTAGTAGTGGTGGTGGTGTGAGGGTAGTGGTTGTGAGGGTAGTGGTACTGGTAGTAGTGGTGGTGGTGTGAGGGTAGTGGTACTGGTAGTAGTGGTGGTGGTGTGAGGGTAGTGGTACTGGTAGTAGTGGTGGTGGTGTGAGGGTAGTGGTACTGGTAGTAGTGGTGGTGGTGTGAGGGTAGTGGTACTGGTAGTAGTGGTGGTGGTGTGAGGGTAGTGGTACTGGTAGTAGTGGTGGTGGTGTGAGGGTAGTGGTGGTGTGAGGGTAGTGGTACTGGTAGTAGTGGTGGTGGTGTGAGGGTAGTGGTGGTGTGAGTGTAGTGGTACTGGTAGTAGTGGTGGTGGTGTGAGGGTAGTGGTACTGGTAGTAGTGGTGGTGGTGTGAGGGTAGTGGTACTGGTAGTAGTGGTGGTGGTGTGAGGGTAGTGGTGGTGTGAGGGTAGTGGTACTGGTAGTAGTGGTGGTGGTGTGAGGTAGTGGTACTGGTAGTAGTGGTGGTGGTGTGAGGGTAGTGGTGGTGTAGGGTAGTGGTACTGGTAGTAGTGGTGTGGTGTGAGGGTAGTGGTGGTGTGAGGGTAGTGGTACTGGTAGTAGTGGTGGTGGTGTGAGGGTAGTGGTACTGGTAGTAGTGGTGGTGGTGTGAGGGTAGTGGTGGTGTGAGGGTAGTGGTACTGGTAGTAGTGGTGGTGGTGTGAGGTAGTGGTACTGGTAGTAGTGGTG
>NW_022261979.1:8461932-8477527 GCF_002021735.2 Oncorhynchus kisutch | reverse complement strand
AGAGAGAGAGAGAGAGAGAGAGAGAGAGACTGAGCGAGAGAGAGAGAGAAACACATTGTTCTGTTTCACAGGGTCCAAGACCAGTGGACTTCTAAACGAGAGAGAAACACACTCCTGAACGTCTCTGGGACAAAGAACAGGCAGCTTTATGATAAACAACGGCGTCAACTAGACCCACAATGCAAAGTGATTCCTCTCGTTGTACCACAGTGGGCCCTACAGCTTGTTTATAGCACTGTGAGATCCTGAGGCTGTTGAGGACACACACACACACACGTAGAGGACTAGGGACGTAGAGGACTCTGGGTATATAAGGCTGTCAGAGCTAGGGACATAGAGGGACATAGAGGACTCTGGGTACAGAAGGCCTGTCAGAGCTAGGGACATAGAGGACTCTGGGTAGAGAAGGCCTGTCAGAGCTAGGGACATAGAGGACTCTGGGTAGAGAAGGCCTGCCAGAGCTAGGGACATAGAGGACTCTGGGTAGAGGAGGCCTGTCAGAGCTAGGGACGTAGAGGACTCTGGGTAGAGGAGGCCTGTCAGAGCTAGGGACGTAGAGGACTCTGGGTAGAGGAGGCCTGCCAGAGCTAGGGACATAGAGGACTCTGGGTAGAGAAGGCCCGTCAGAGCTAGGGACATAGAGGACTCTGGGTAGAGAAGGCCAGTCAGAGCTAAGGACATAGAGGACTCTGGGTAGAGAAGGCCAGTCAGAGCTAAGGACATAGAGGACTCTGGGTAGAGAAGGCCCATCAGAGCTAGGGACATAGAGGACTCTGGGTAGAGAAGGCCCATCAGAGCTAAGGACATAGAGGACTCTGGGTAGAGAAGGCCCGTCAGAGCTAGGGACATAGAGGACTCTGGGTAGAGAAGGCCAGTCAGAGCTAAGGACATAGAGGACTCTGGGTAGAGAAGGCCAGTCAGAGCTAAGGACATAGTGGACTCTGGGTAGAGAAGGCCCATCAGAGCTAGGGACATAGAGGACTCTGGGTAGAGAAGGCCCATCAGAGCTAGGGACATAGAGGACTCTGGGTAGAGAAGGCCAGTCAGAGCTAGGGATGTAGAGGACCCGTCAGAGCTAGGGACATAGAGGACTCTGGGTAGAGAAGGCCAGTCAGAGCTAGGGACGTAGAGGACCCGTCAGAGCTAGGGACATAGAGGACTCTGGGTAGAGAAGGCCAGTCAGAGCTAGGGACATAGAGGACTCTGGGTAGAGAAGGCCAGTCAGAGCTAGGGACATAGAGGACTCTGGGTAGAGAAGGCCAGTCAGAGCTAGGGACATAGAGGACTCTGGGTGGAGCAGGCCCGTCAGAGCTAGGGACGTAGAGGACTCTGGGTAGAGAAGGCCAGTCAGAGCTAGGGACATAGAGGACTCTGGGTAGAGAAGGCCAGTCAGAGCTAGGGACGTAGAGGACTCTGGGTAGAGAAGGCCAGTCAGAGCTAGGGACGTAGAGGACTCTGGGTAGAGAAGGCCAGTCAGAGCTAGGGACATAGAGGACTCTGGGTAGAGAAGGCCAGTCAGAGCTAGGGACATAGAGGACTCTGGGTAGAGAAGGCCAGTCAGAGCTAGGGACATAGAGGACTCTGGGTAGAGAAGGCCAGTCAGAGATAAGGACATAGAGGACTCTGGGTAGAGAAGGCCAGTCAGAGCTAAGGACATAGAGGACTCTGGGTAGAGAAGGCCAGTCAGAGCTAGGGACATAGAGGACTCTGGGTAGAGAAGGCCCATCAGAGCTAGGGACATAGAGGACTCTGGGTAGAGAAGGCCAGTCAGAGCTAAGGACATAGAGGACTCTGGGTAGAGAAGGCCAGTCAGAGCTAGGGACATAGAGGACTCTGGGTAGAGAAGGCCAGTCAGAGATAAGGACATAGAGGACTCTGGGTAGAGAAGGCCAGTCAGAGCTAAGGACATAGAGGACTCTGGGTAGAGAAGGCCAGTCAGAGCTAAGGACATAGAGGACTCTGGGTAGAGAAGGCCCGTCAGAGCTAGGGACATAGAGGACTCTGGGTAGAGAAGGCCTGTCAGAGCTAAGGACATAGAGGACTCTGGGTAGAGAAGGCCCGTCAGAGCTAGGGACATAGAGGACTCTGGGTAGAGAAGGCCCGTCAGAGCTAGGGACGTAGAGGACTCTGGGTACAGAAGGCCAGTCAGAGCTAGGGACGTAGAGGACCAGTCAGAGCTAGGGACGTAGAGGACTCTGGGTAGAGAAGGCCAGTCAGAGATAAGGACATAGAGGACTCTGGGTAGAGAAGGCCAGTCAGAGCTAGGGACATAGAGGACTCTGGGTAGAGAAGGCCAGTCAGAGCTAAGGACATAGAGGACTCTGGGTAGAGAAGGCCAGTCAGAGATAAGGACATAGAGGACTCTGGGTAGAGAAGGCCAGTCAGAGATAAGGACATAGAGGACTCTGGGTAGAGAAGGCCCATCAACAGCACTGCTGAAGCTGCAACAGCAGCCTTGTCTGAACTAAAGCTTGGTAGCTTGGTACGAGATGGTAGTGGACTGAACTCTGTGTGTGTGGACTGAGCTCTGTGTGTGTGGACTGAACTCTGTGTGTGTGGACTGAGCTCTGTGTGTGTGGACTGAGCTCTGTGTGTGTGGACTGAGCTCTGTGTGTGTGGACTGAGCTCTGTGTGTGTGTGTGTGTTTGTGTGTGTGTGGACTGAGCTCTGTGTTGTGTGTGTGTGTGTGTGTGTGTGTGTGTGTGTGGTCTATTAAAACACTGATGCTGTTTTAAGGGTTCCATGCTGTAAAAATGAGCCCAATATCAGAGACAACAATCCAGTCAACAGCACATCTTAACCCAGGAGAATCATTCTACAGGACTTAGAGAGGAGAGAGACCGAACACAGCACATCTTAACCCAGGAGAATCATTCTACAGGACTTAGAGAGGAGAGAGACCGAACACAGCACATCTTAACCCAGGAGAATCATTCTACAGGACTTAGAGAGGAGAGAG
The DNA here is from genome assembly GCF_002021735.2 of Oncorhynchus kisutch. Taxonomy (NCBI): domain Eukaryota; kingdom Metazoa; phylum Chordata; class Actinopteri; order Salmoniformes; family Salmonidae; genus Oncorhynchus; species Oncorhynchus kisutch. Next base: position 8,474,568 of record NW_022261979.1, on the reverse strand, counting down.
ACCGAACACAGCACATCTTAACCCAGGAGAATCATTCTACAGGACTTAGAGAGGAGAGAGACCGAACACATCACATCTTAACCCAGGAGAATCATTCTACTGTACTTAGAGAGGAGAGAGACCGAACACAGCACATCTTAACCCAGGATAATCATTCTACAGGACTTAGAGAGGAGAGAGACCGAACACATCACATCTTAACCCAGGAGAATCATTCTACAGGACTTAGAGAGGAGAGAGACCCAACACATCACAAATAAATCAGAGACGCTTGTGTGTCCTCAACGGCTCTCTATTCCCTATATAGTGCACTACTTTGGACCTGGGCCCATAGCGCACCATATAGAGATTAGGGTGCTGTTTGAGACGCTCACTGAGAGGCTGCTGTGCTGAGAAGCCACTAAACAGTCCCTCAGGCCAAGAGGGAGAGAGGGACAGAGGGGGAGAGAGAGAGGGAGAAGTAAGTGAGGGAGAGAGAGGGAGAAGAGAGAGAGAGGGACAGAGAGAGAAAGGGACAGAGAGAGAGAGGGACATAGAGAGAGAGAGGGACAGAGAGAGAGGGACAGAGAGAGAGAGAGAGAGAGAGGGACAGAGAGAGAGGGACAGAGAGAGAGGGACAGAGATAGAGAGAGAGAGAGAGAGGGACAGAGAGAGAGAGAGAGAGAGAGAGGGACAGAGAGAGAGGGACAGAGAGAGAGAGAGAGAGACAGAGAGAGAGAGAGAGAGAGAGAGAGAGAGAGAGAGAGAGAGACAGAGAGAGAGAGAGAGAGAGAGAGAAGAGGGACAGAGAGAGAGAGAGAGAGAGAGAGAGGGACAGAGAGAGAGGGACAGAGAGAGAGGGACAGAGAGAGAGAGGGACAGAGAGAGAGGAAAACATAACATCAGGGCTGGAGGAGAGGAGGCCTCAGGTTGTAGACAGCGTTGGAGGAGAGGTTGACATCCTCTGCCAAGCTTCAAAGCTACGCATGGAGCTCTTTCACAACATGGGTGTGTGGAGGATGGCAGGAAGGGGAGGGGCTCCTGTCAGGGGAGGGGCCTCAGTCTCTCAGTCTAACCCCCACCCCCTGTGTCTCACACACACACACACACACACACACACACCCCGTTAGAGGAGTCAGAGTATTCTAGACAGCGACCTGTCTAAGGACTCTCTCTAACCAGGAAATGTAAAAAAGGATTCTGATGTGAAATTATTCATCCAGTCATTTGAATAATTCAAATGACTTAAAAAGGACTCCATTTTGTTTTTTTGGCAGGCTTCAGTGCTATTTACCTCTAATCACATTTTTTATCCCAGATAAATGAATAAAACTGTCTGTTGGTGAACTGGGCCAATCATAATTAGTCTTCACTTCTTATGCTGATTTGTTTAAACTCAAACCAAATAGCGAATCAAATTGAGGAGTGTATTTGTTTCATTTAGTGAGATAAGGAGAGGTACATTTACCGAGGAATTCTGATCACAGTTCATCAAATAAGGTTTTATTCATAATTTATTCATGGGGCGGCAGGGTAGCCTAGTGGTTAGAGTGTTGAAAGGTTGCAAGTTCAAATCCCCGAGCTGACAAGGTACAAATCTGTCGTTCTGCCCCTGAACAGGCAGTTAACCCCACTGTTCCTAGGCCGTCATTGAAAATAAGAATCTGTTCTTAACTGACTTGCCTGGTTAAATAAAGGTCAAATAAATAAAAAGTATCATCTGGGATATTTTGGGGGGGAGATTTCTGTACTTAAATAGCAGCACTGCCTAAAATATCATCTCCGGAAATCAATCAAAGGTTCATAAAAGACAGTAGAGGGACAACGTGGATTTGCATGTCAACGACACTGACGTGGCGATGACCACAGACCTGCCAGAGGAAAGCATCTGTACGACGAACACTGAGATGGCGTTCTCCCAAACGCTCGCTTCGAGGTACCCCCCCATTCTCCCAGACCAGCTTCGAGGTACCCCCCCTTTCTCCCAGACCAGCTTCGAGGTACCGCCCCTTTCTCCCAGACCAGCTTCGAGGTACCCCCCCTTTCTCCCAGACCAGCTTCGAGGTACCCCCCCTTTCTCCCAGACCAGCTTCGAGGTCCCCCCCCCCCGTCCATCCTCCCACAAGAGGACCCCCACTGCTGTAGAGGACAGCGAGAGCTCCATCTCTGTGGGCTCATGTGGGTAAAGCCATTCAAGCGGGTGAAACCATGCAGACCAGCCGGTCCAGGCGGTATCCTAGGACACGTCCTCAGGGCTCAGACCAGCTGGTATCCTAGGACACGTCCTCAGGGCTCAGACCAGCTGGTATCCTAGGACACGTCCTCAGGGCTCAGACCAGCCGGTCCAGCCGGTATCCTAGGACACGTCCTCAGGGCTCAGACCAGCCGGTCCAGCCGGTATCCTAGGACACGTCCTCAGGGCTCAGACCAGCCGGTATCCTAGGACACGTCCTCAGGGCTCAGACCAGCCGGTATCCTAGGACACGTCCTCAGGGCTCAGACCAGCTGGTCCAGCCGGTATCCTAGGACACGTCCTCAGGGCTCAGACCAGCCGGTCCAGCCGGTATCCTAAGACACGTCCTCAGAGCTCAGACCAGCTGGTATCCTAGGACACGTCCTCAGGGCTCAGACCAGCCGGTATCCTAGGACATGTCCTCAGAGCTCAGACCAGCTGGTCCAGACGGTATCCTAGGACACGTCCTCAGAGCTCAGACACACACACACACACCCTACGTACACACACACATCCACACACACCCTACGTACAGACACACACACATCCACACACCCTACGTACACACACACACGCACACACACACCCTACATACACACAAGGCCATGTTTGTGAATAAGACACCAGCCACACAAACAGTCAAACAGTAATAATGTGTGTTCCAGTCCAGCTCTGTGATAAACAACATGAAGTGTTGCTTTACAGTAATAATGTGTGTTCCAGTCCAGCTCTGTGATAAACAACATGAAGTGTTGCTTTACAGCAATAATGTGTGTTCCAGTCCAGCTCTGTGATAAACAACATGAAGTGTTGCTTTACAGTAATAATGTGTGTTCCAGTCCAGCTCTGTGACAACATGGAGTGTTGCTTTACAGTAATAATGTGTGTTCCAGTCCAGCTCTGTGATAAACAACATGAAGTGTTGCTTTACAGTAATAATGTGTGTTCCAGTCCAGCTCTGTGACAACATGGAGTGTTGCTTTACAGTAATAATGTGTGTTCCAGTCCAGCTCTGTGATAAACAACATGAAGTGTTGCTTTACAGCAATAATGTGTGTTCCAGTCCAGCTCTGTGATAAACAACATGAAGTGTTGCTTCACAGTAATAATGTGTGTTCCAGTCCAGCTCTGTGATAAACACAACATGAAGTGTTGCTTTACAGTAATAATGTGTGTTCCAGTCCAGCTCTGTGATAAACAACATGAAGTGTTGCTTCACAGTAATAATGTGTGTTCCAGTCCAGCTCTGTGATAAACAACATGAAGTGTTGCTTAACAGTAATAATGTGTGTTCCAGTCCAGCTCTGTGATAAACACAACATGGAGTGTTGCTTTACAGTAATAATGTGTGTTCCAGTCCAGCTCTGTGATAAACAACATGAAGTGTTGCTTCACAGTAATAATGTGTGTTCCAGTCCAGCTCTGTGATAAACACAACATGGAGTGTTGCTTCACAGTAATAATGTGTGTTCCAGTCCAGCTCTGTGATAAACACAACATGGAGTGTTGCTTCACAGTCAACACGTCTCCAATGTGACTGATACTTGTGGCCAAACCAGAACTTCCTCTTTCTAATCAGTTGATGGGTCTTTATATTTAAAAACACGCCAACAGTTTGTTCCCTTGTTTCCGCAGCTCTTAACTGTTGACGAGCTCCTGGGCTTCTCTTTTTTCTGTCCTGCTCACGTCAACAACTTCTGCTGTCAGGCTCTTTCTCTCACACTCTCTCTCTCTCACACACACACACACACACACACACACACACACACTCTCTCACACACACACTCTCTCACGCACACACACACACACTCACGTTACCGTACACCGTGTCTGTTCTCAGGAACAAGTTAAACAAACATGTTGTATCACCAGTCACATTAAATAACAGGGCTTTCCTCATTTAGACAACGTGCATTTTAAGGACGTGTAGCTGTTATTGTAGTCAGTGGAACTGACATTGTGTGGTCAACCTGATGTACTTTAACTATCCTACATTTAACTATTAATGACATACACATTATGAGAGAAACTGGCCCTTACAGTAGAGGACTCGTATAGCAACAGCCTTCACACCACAGCAACATCCTTCACACAGAGCAACAGCCTTCACACAGAGCAACAGCCTTCACACAGAGCAACAGCCTTCACACAGAGCAACATCCTTCACACAGAGCAACAGCCTTCACACAGAGCAACAGCCTTCACACAGAGCAACATCATTCACACAGAGCAACAGCCTTCACACCACAGCAACAGCCTTCACACAGAGCAACAGCCTTCACACACACAACAGCCTTCACAGAATAATAATCTGGCTGACCAGCCTATCCACTAAGGTCTGAAGGTCAGCTGTACTTTCTATAAACTGTCAACCTGGGCGTTGCCGGAGCAACGAGACACTGATTCCCAGGAAGACATCTGTTTACCTCTGGCTGCTAGAGGCAGCATGGCAAACGCCAGCCAATTCCCTATATAGTGCACTACTATAGACCAGAGTCCACCCAATTCCCTATATAGTGCACTACTATAGACCAGAGACCACCCTATTCCCTATATAGTGCATTACTATAGACCAGAGCCCTATTCCCTATAAAGTGCACTACTTTAGACCAGAGTCCACCCTATTCCCTATATAGTGCACTACTATAGACCAGAGCCATATTCCCTATATAGTGCACTACTTTAGACCAGAGCCCTATTCCCTATATAGTGCACTACTTTAGACCAGAGTCCACCCTATTCCCTATATAGTGCACTACTTTAGACCAGAGCCCTTTTCCCTATATAGTGCACTACTTTAGACCAGAGCCCTATTCCCTATATAGTGCACTACTTTAGACCAGAGTCCACCCTATTCCCTATATAGTGCACTACTTTAGACCAGAGCCCTATTCCCTATATAGTGCACTACTTTAGACCAGAGCCCTATTCCCTATATAGTGCACTACATTAGACCAGAGCCCTATTCCTTATATAGTACACTACTTTAGACCAGGGCCCTATTCCCTATATAGTGCACTACTATAGACCAGAGCCCTATTCCCTATATAGTGCACTACTATAGACCAGAGTCCACCCTATTCCCTATATAGTGCACTACTTTAGCCCAGAGTCCACCCTATTCCCTATATAGTGCACAACTTTAGCCCAGAGTCCACCCTATTCCCTATATAGTGCACTACATTAGCCCAGAGTCCACCCTATTCCCTATATACTGCACTGCATTAGCCCAGAATCCACCCTATTCCATATATACTGCACTACTTTAGACCAGGGCCCTATTCCCTATATAGTGCACTACTGTAGACCAGAGCCATATTCCCTATATAGTGCACTACTTTAGACCAGAGCCCTATTCCCTATATAGTGCACTACTTTAGACCAGAGCCTTATTCCCTATATAGTGCACTACTTTAGACCAGAGCCCTATTCCCTATATAGTGCACTACTTTAGACCAGAGCCCTATTCCCTATATAGTGCACTACTATAGACCAGAGCCCTATTCCCTATATAGTGCACTACTTTAGACCAGAGTCCACCCTATTCCCTATATAGTGCACTACTTTAGACCAAAGCCATATTCCCTACATAGTGCACTACTGTAGACCAGAGCCCTATTCCCTATATAGTGCACTACTTTAGACCAGAGCCCGGTAGAAGAAGCAGTGCACTATAAAGGGAATAGGGTCCCATTTGGGATGTGTCCATCCTCTCCGTCCAATAAAAACACCACTGTGTGTTCACATGACCCCTCCAATGACCCCTTCATGACAAACTAAACCAGCACACTAGAGACAAGTCGATAAAACATTGTATTCCTCTTTAGGGTTGAAGTCCAATCTGCACGAAGACGACCGGTAAGACTTCCACACGGGGAAGAGGGAGATGAGGCCACAACGAACAACGTTTAACAGCTTTAAAAAAATTTAAATCACGTATGAATTCATCTTCATCGTGGACTCGGGTGTCAGAAGGCCTCAGGGAGACGGTTTAGCTTTTTCCATTTAGTAATAACGATGCCAAAGCCTGGTATTATGTGATAAAGCACAAGTATTAGACTATACTGTAATACTGCACTGTACCTGAGGTAAAAACACACAAAAACACAGAGTACTTTAACTGTAAATATCCATGTAATACACCCAGGGAACTGATAGGAACTAACCCCGCCCCCCTGCCCCCCCCTCCCCTCCCCCCGATAACTGCCTGACACATCGATTGGCTGGTTAACCTGATTGGTTGGGTGTGATTCCAGAACTGTCCTATCACTGCTCTGTGACTGACAGGCAGGCCCGTGTTGCTGACAGACTCCACACACACACACACACAGAGAGACAGTTAATTACTAATGCTTTTCGGGGGAAACGTGTCCGTCCGTCCGCCTGCCTTAAATAGAAACATGATGAGACGTGTCAGTCTACGTGGAGGCATGATGAAATCAGCTGTCCAATCAGGACGGATTAACAGACGGTTGCCGGAGAGCATTAAAAAGGGACCTGTCGTTTCATTGGCTCTGAACTGGGCTTGTTGATGTTAGAAATTAAGCCACATGGACAGTGAGGAAGTCTGTCTGTCTGTCGTTAGTTAGTTAGTTAGTTAGTCAGTCAGTTAGTTAGTTAGTTAGTAGTGGTGTGTTAGTTGGCTCTGAACTGGGCTTGTTGATGATAGAAATGTGTGGCAGTTAATAGAAATTAAGCCACATGGACAGTGAGGAAGTCTGTCTGCCGTTAGTTAGTTAGTTAGTTAGATATTTAGTTAGTTCATTAGTAGTGGTGTGTTAGTCCAAGACATGATGAATGATCTGTCTCTATGTATCTCCTTGCTCTTGTTATATGTGGGCTGAAACAAAGCACATTGTTGGTGTTGGACGGGGTATGTTCACCTTGGAAGGGCTGTCTGCAAAGAAACGTGAACAACTGTATCGATGTTGGGTGAAGAAGTCCAACGGACTTTAGCTAGTAGTGGTGTGTTGATCATTAGACATGATCACGTTCTGGCTAGATCCCCTGGTGCTATCTCCAACAACCCACTAGATCCCCCTGGTGCTATCTCCAACAACCCACTAGATCCCCATGGTGCTATCTCCTACAACCCACTAGATCCCCTGGTACTATCTCCTACAACCCACTAGATCCCACGGTGCGATCTCCAACAACCCACTAGATCCCCATCTCCAACAACCCACTAGATCCCCCTGGTGCTATCTCCTACAACCCACTAGATCCCTCTGATACAATCTCCTACAATCCACTAGATCCCCATCTCCAACAACCCACTAGATCCCCTGGTGCGATCTCCAACAACCCACTAGATCCCCATCTCCAACAACCCACTAGATCCCCCTGGTGCTATCTCCTACAACCCACTAGATCCCTCTGGTACGATATCCTACAACCCACTAGATCCCCATCCCCTACAACCCACTAGATCCCCATCCCCTACAACCCACTAGATCCCCATCCCCTACAACCCACTAGATCCCCATCCCCTACAACCCACTAGATCCCCATCTCCAACAACCCATTAGATCCCCATCTCCAACAACCCACTAGATCCCCATCTCCAACAACTCACTAGATCCCCATCTCCAACAACACACTAGATCCCCATATCCAACAACACACTAGATCCCCATATCCATCAACCCACTAGATCCCCATCTCCAACAAAGAGTTGGTAGTTAGTAAAAGAAGGTGGTTAAAGGAGTCAGTGAACCTGGAGCAGCAGCAGCGTGATTGGTCGGCTGTAGACTCACCTTGGAAGGACTGTCTGGCTCTCTCCACGAGTTCCTCCACAGGGTAGCTGGCCAGGTCTCCTCTGGCATGCTTGGTTTTACAGTACGTACAGGCATTCAGACAACTGGAGAGAGAGAGAGAGAGAGAGAGAGAAGAGGAGGTCACACCTCAGACTAGTGAAGTTTAGCAGTAGAACCGCCAGGACTTGAGACGTTACAAGCAGCGGCCAAGGAAGCCTTTTTGAAGGCGGCCATTTTAAAGAGATCTAGAGGTGTTGGAAGATGGTTCATTAGATTATTCTGAAACCAAATAGCCTTTTAACTAAACGTTATAATATAGAGAAGAACATATCTGAAGAGGAAAAGGAATCAGGTTTAATACGGAGAGAGAACTGAATCTTTGGAGTGGTATAGTTGGTTGGTCCACCCCTCCCTCTTTGGAGTGGTATAGTTGGTTGGTCCCCCCCTCCCTCTTTGGAGTGGTATAGTTGGTTGTTCCCCCCCTCCCCTCCTTCCCTCGGTCTTTGGAGTGGTATAGTTGGTTGTTCCCCCCCCCCCCCCCTCATCATCAAGGGCTCTTTTGATGTCAGTGCCGAGGTGGACAACTGCTTTCCTTTCAGACATGATCAATTGTTCTGGTTCTCCGTACGTCTGTCTCCTTCTGCTTGTTATATTTGCTGTGAAGTGAATCTGAGAGGAGAGAAGCACAGTGCAGGATGGCAGGTTTCCATTCCTTAGTGTGACTGGCTGGCTGGCTGGCTGGCTGGCTAGGCTGACTGACTGGCTGGGCTGACTGACTGACTGAGCTGACTGGGCTGGTTGACTGGCTGAATTCCTCTGTTGCTGGCTGGCTGGCTGAATTCCTCTGTTGCTGGCTGGGCTGGCTGAATTCCTCTGTTGCTGGCTGACTGGCTGAATTCCTCTGTTCCTGGCTGGCTGGCTGAATTCCTCTGTTCCTGGCTGGCTGGCTGGCTGAATTCCTATGTTGCTGGCTGGCTGGCTGAATTCCTCTGTTGCTGGCTGACTGGCTGGCTGAATTCCTCTGTTGCTGACTGACTGGCTGAATTCCTCTGTTGCTGGCTGACTGTTTAGCTCAGACGCTCAGGGCTTTTGAGTTCTCAGCTTTCCTGTTCCCCTGATGAGCTGTGTGTCCGGCTGAGTTCAGACAGCTATGTTAAACTACAGCTGTCACACACACAGCTATGCCAAACTACAGCTCACACACACACATCCAAGAGCAGGCAGTGCCAAAACTTTGACATGGCTGTATCATGGCTGTTTCCAAGTTCTGGAAGAATGAAAGAGAGGAGAGGGAGACAACAGCTGTATCAACATTACCTGTTCTCCACACAGATCCTCTCTCTCCCTCCCTCCCTCTCTCCCTCCCTCCCTATCTCTCCCTCTCCCTCCCTCCCCCTCCTCTCTCTCTCCCTCCCTCCCTATCTCTCCCCCTCGCTCCCTCCCCCTCTCTCCCTCTCCCTCCCTCCCTAGCTCCCTCCCTCCCTACCTTTCTCCTTATCTCCCTCCCTCCCTCTCCCTCCCTACCTCTCTCCCTCCCTCCCTCTCTCCCTAGCTCCCTCTCTCCCTCCCTCCCTAGCTCCCTCCCTCTCTCCCTCCCTCCCTCCCTCCCTCCCTCCCTCCCTAGCTCCCTCCCTACCTCCCTCCCTCTCTCCCTAGCTCCCTCCCTCCCCCCTCTCTCCATCCCTCCCTCCCTAGCTCCCTCTCTCCCTCCCTAGCTCCCTCCTTCCCTCCCTAGCTCCCTCCCTCCCTAGCTCCCTCTCTCACCCCCTCCCTCCCTCTCTCCATCCCTCTCTCCATCCCTCCCTCCCTAGCTCCCTCCTTCCCTCCATCCCTCCCTCCCTCCCTCCCTAGCTCCCCCCTTCCCTCCCTCTCTCCCTCCCTCCCTAGCTCCCTCCTTCCCTCCCTAGCTCCCTCCTTCCCTCCCTAGCTCCCTCCTTCCCTCCCTAGCTCCCTCTCTATCTTAACCACTAAGACACACGGTGTTGTACAAAGCCCGTGCTGCTGGTTGTAGTGGCGTCTGGCCTTGACGTGCCAAGCTGCTGGGATTCAGGAGATCAATGATGCTACTGCTGTTGTCTTGCCTTAACCCAGGATTCTAGAGAGGGAGAAACGAGTCTGTTTTTCATTGGTTTAAAGACAGCCAGAGGGAAAAATGGAACAAATGGAAGAAAACAGAAATGATTCAAGCTGGCTGGTAAAGGAATGTTTTATATATATATATATATATATTTATTTATTTTTACAGGGACACATTTATTTTTCACATTCCGAAGACTTTGTAAGCAAGATTTTTGAGACCATGGTCAAACAACCGTGGAAACAAAGCAGTTATATTTTTCTATGGTATATATTAGGCCTCGTGTTGGGAGGGATAAAGACTAGGATGACTCCTGGACAAACAGTCCAAACCCCCCTGTCAGTTCAGAAGATTAGGATGGAGTAAACAGGGTCTGTCTAAACCCCTGTCAGTTCAGAAGACTAGGATGGAGTAAACAGGGTCTGTCTAAACCCCCCCGTCAGTTCAGAAGACTAGGATGGAGTAAACAGGGTCTGTCTAAACCCCCCCGTCAGTTCAGAAGACTAGGATGGAGTAAACAGGGTCTGTCTAAACCCCCGTCAGTTCAGAAGACTAGGATGGAGTAAACAGGGTCTGTCTAAACCCCCGTCAGTTCAGAAGACTAGGATGGAGTAAACAGCGTCTGTCTAAACCCCCGTCAGTTCAGAAGACTAGGATGGAGTAAACAGGGTCTGTCTAAACCCCCGTCAGTTCAGAAGACTAGGATGGAGTAAACAGGGTCTGTCTAAACCCCCCCGTCAGTTCAGAAGACTAGGATGGAGTAAACAGGGTCAGTCTAAACCCCCGTCAGTTCAGAAGACTAGGATGGAGTAAACATGGTCTGTCTAAACCCCTGTCTGTTCAGAAGACTAGGATGGAGTAAACAGGGTCAGTCTAAACCCCCCCGTCAGTTCAGAAGACTAGGATGGAGTAAACAGCGTCTGTCTAAACCCCCGTCAGTTCAGAAGACTAGGATGGAGTAAACAGGGTCTGTCTAAACCCTCCTGTCAGTTCAGAAGACTAGGATGGAGTAAACAGGGTCTGTCTAAACCCTCCTGTCAGTTCAGAAGACTAGGATGGAGTAAACAGGGTCTGTCTAAACCCCCGTCAGCTCAGAAGACTAGGATGGAGTAAACAGGGTCTGTCTAAACCCCCGTCAGTTCAGAAGACTAGGATGGAGTAAACAGGGTCTCTTTAAACCCCCCTGTCAGTTCAGAAGACTAGGATGGAGTAAACAGCGTCTGTCTAAACCCCCGTCAGTTCAGAAGACTAGGATGGAGTAAACAGGGTCTGTCTAAACCCCCGTCAGTTCAGAAGACTAGGATGGAGTAAACAGGGTCTGTTTAAACCCCCGTCAGTTCAGAAGACTAAGATGGAGTAAACAGGGTCTGTCTAAACCCCCCCGTCAGTTCAGAAGACTAGGATGGAGTAAACAGGGTCTGTCTAAACCCCCCCGTCAGTTCAGAAGACTAGGATGGAGTAAACAGGGTCAGTCTAAACCCCCGTCAGTTCAGAAGACTAGGATGGAGTAAACAGGGTCTGTTTAAACCCCCCTGTCAGTTCAGAAGACTAGGATGGAGTAAACAGGGTCTGTCTAAACCCTCCTGTCAGTTCAGAAGACTAGGATGGAGTAAACAGGGTCTGTCTAAACCCCCGTCAGCTCAGAAGACTAGGATGGAGTAAACAGGGTCTGTCTAAACCCCCGTCAGTTCAGAAGACTAGGATGGAGTAAACAGGGTCTCTTTAAACCCCCCTGTCAGTTCAGAAGACTAGGATGGAGTAAACAGCGTCTGTCTAAACCCCCGTCAGTTCAGAAGACTAGGATGGAGTAAACAGGGTCTGTCTAAACCCCCGTCAGTTCAGAAGACTAGGATGGAGTAAACAGGGTCTGTTTAAACCCCCGTCAGTTCAGAAGACTAAGATGGAGTAAACAGGGTCTGTCTAAACCCCCCCGTCAGTTCAGAAGACTAGGATGGAGTAAACAGGGTCTGTCTAAACCCCCCCGTCAGTTCAGAAGACTAGGATGGAGTGAACAGGGTCAGTCTAAACCCCGTCAGTTCAGAAGACTAGGATGGAGTAAACAGGGTCTGTTTAAACCCCCCTGTCAGTTCAGAAGACTAGGATGGAGTAAACAGGGTCTGTTTAACCCCCCCCCCCCCCACCCCCCCCCCAAACAGTAAAAATACTAAATAGTGATTTACAAACCGAACCATTATAGTTGTCAATGAAGAAGCGTCACATGCCAACAATGATCTAGTCTCACAGAGTAACAATGAGACGAGCAGAAATAGACCATCCGTGACCAAATGATAACATACAGGCTTCAGTCTCATAGAAGCACAACACATTCATCTATTCAAGGACGCGCCCCCTACAAAGCATTACATGGGCTTGCTCCTACCTATCTCTCTGATTTGGTCCTGCCGTACATACCTACACGTACGCTACGGTCACAAGACGCAGGCCTCCTAATTGTCCCTAGAATGTCTAAGCAAACAGCTGGAGGCAGGGCTTTCTCCTATAGAGCTCCATTTTTATGGAACGGTCTGCCTACCCATGTCAGAGACGCAAACTCGGTCTCAACCTTTAAGTCTTTATTGAAGACTCATCTC
>NW_022261979.1:8431932-8456932 GCF_002021735.2 Oncorhynchus kisutch | reverse complement strand
ATTTCATTGTATTATTGTTCAGTAATGTAGACTTACTTCACCAAACGAGAGGCCCCCCCCTCTACTTCTCCAAATGAGAGGTGTCCCCCCCCCTCTACTTCACCAAACGAGAGGCCCCCCCCCTCTACTTCACCAAACGAGAGGTGTCCCCCCCCCTCTACTTCACCAAACGAGAGGTGTCCCCCCCCTCTACTTCACCAAACGAGAGCCCCCCCCCTCTACTTCTCCAAACGAGAGGTGTCCCCCCCCTCTACTTCACCAAACGAGAGGTGTCCCCCCCTCTACTTCACCAAACGAGAGGTGTCCCCCCCTCTACTTCACCAAACGAGAGGTGTCCCCCCCCCCTCTACTTCACCAAACGAGAGGTGTCCCCCCCTCTACTTCACCAAACGAGAGGTGTCCCCCCCCCTCTACTTCTCCAAACGAGAGGCGCCCCCCCTCTACTTCACCAAACGAGAGGTGTCCCCCCCTCTACTTCACCAAACGAGAGGCGCCCCCCCTTCTACTTCTCCAAACGAGAGGTGTCCCCCCCCTCTACTTCTCCAAACGAGAGGCGCCCCCCCCTTCTACTTCTCCAAACGAGAGGTGCCCCCCCTCCTCTACTTCTCCAATCGAGAGGTGTCCCCCCCCTCTACTTCTCCAAACGAGAGGTGTCCCCCCCCCTCTACTTCTCCAAACAAGAGGTGCCCCCCCTCTACTTCTCCAAACGAGAGGCGCCCCCCCCTTCTACTTCTCCAAACGAGAGGTGCCCCCCCCTCTACTTCTCCAAACGAGAGGTGTCCCCCCCCTCGACTTCTCCAAACGAGAGGCCCCCCCTCTACTTCTCCAATGAGAGGCGCCCCCCCCCTCTACTTCTCCAAACGAGAGCCCCCCTCTCTAGACACCTGCAGTAACTCATTTCTGTTTTCTTAACGACTGTAACCTGTCGTCTGAATGACTCTTGCTGTGTTGCCGTGTGACTCTCTCCTCAAACATTAATTACACATGAAGGTGTACGAGAACAACATACTTCATCATTACGACACACACACACACACACACACACACACACACACAGGACAATGTACTACATCGTTATGGCTGAGAGGCAGGGAAGGCCCCTGGTGCAACAGCACACAGCTTTACCTCTGTTACACACACACACACACACCTCTTTGTTATCCCCGTCAACACTGCGGATGATGGAGAGACAATAGCACTGGGTCCTCCCTGATCGACTCCTAGTCCCTCAATATATTAATTTGTGTCCCTGAGTGGAAACCTGCAGTAAATTACACTGACCCCCTCACTGGCAGACACACACCCAAGAGGACACTCCTAGGAGCTGCTGCCTCCCAGAACGGCTTCAAATACTATTTGAAATGTATATCAAATACTTTATTGGTGTTTAATTAAGCCGAAACCAATAAAACACTCCCAGAACTGTAAACCAATGCCCGTCTCACATTCCAGGGAGAGTGAGGCATTCTGGGCTGAAAGGATTTGAACGATGTCAAATAGTGTTTGAACCCATGTCTGCTTCCCTATGAGCAGAGGAAGGAAAGCACTAAGGGCCTAAACACTAAGCCTGTGATCTGCATTTGACAACTAAAGCATTTCTTCTCCATTAATTGGAAAGCAGCTGAATCTATGGTATTGTGTTTTAAAGCTTTTTATTTAGGCACTTTGATTAAAAAATATGTTTTTAAAAGTGGTTTGATCTTGAAGAGAAGTTGCAGGAAAATCTTTGTATTGTTTGTGTCAACCAGGACAAGGAGGGTCGAGTGAATATTGAACCCAGCACACAAAGTAGAAAACAATTAAGTCATTTTATAAGAGGCTCCTCAAAGTCAAAGTGGGAGAAAAACAGTCGAACACCACTGGGACTCCCCCCACTGCTGGAATAAAACAGGCCAACACCACTGGGACTCCCCCCACTGCTGGAATAAAACAGTCGAACACCACTGGGACTCCCCCCACTGCTGGAATAAAACAGGCCAACACCACTGGGACTCCCCCCACTGCTGGAATAAAACAGGCCAACACCACTGGGACTCCCCCCACTGCTGGAATAAAACAGGCGAACACCACTGGGACTCCCCCCACTGCTGGAATAAAACAGGCGAACACCACTGGGACTCCCCCCACTGCTGGAATAAAACAGGCGAACACCACTGGGACTCCCCCCACTGCTGGAATAAAACAGGCGAACACCACTGGGACTCCCCCCACTGCTGGAATAAAACAGGCGAACACCACTGGGACTCCCCCCACTGCTGGAATAAAACAGGCGAACACCACTGGGACTCCCCCCACTGCTGGAATAAAACAGGCGAACACCACTGGGACTCCCCCCACTGCTGGAATAAAACAGTCGAACACCACTGGGACTCCCCCCACTGCTGGAATAAAACAGGCGAACACCACTGGGACTCCCCCCACTGCTGGAATAAAACAGGCCAACACCACTGGGACTCCCCCCACTGCTGGAATAAAACAGGCCAACACCACTGGGACTCCCCCCACTGCTGGAATAAAACAGGCCAACACCACTGGGACTCCCCCCACTGCTGGAATAAAACAGGCCAACACCACTGGGACTCCCCCCACTGCTGGAATAAAACAGGCCAACACCACTGGGACTCCCCCCACTGCTGGAATAAAACAGGCCAACACCACTGGGACTCCCCCCACTGCTGGAATAAAACAGGCGAACACCACTGGGACTCCCCCCACTGCTGGAATAAAACAGGCGAACACCACTGGGACTCCCCCCACTGCTGGAATAAAACAAACTAAACAGCAAACAATGTTGAGTTTTAAGTCTGAACGGCATCAAGGGTCCATTTGAGAAATAGTTTACGAGTCAAAGAGGGATGCTAAGTCTGAGAAACACACAGGGGAGTTTCTGAGCTACTGGAAGAGCTGAAATGTCACCCAGGGACACAACACACAGCAGACCTCACCACACTAACAGGGGGAGTTTCTGAGCTACTGGAAGAGCTGAAATGTCACCCAGGGACACAACACACAGCAGACCTCACCACACTAACAGGGGGAGTTTCTGAGCTACTGGAAGAGCTGAAATGTCACCCAGAGACACAACACACAGCAGACCTCACCACACTAACCATAGCTTTAACAGTTCAACCACTTCTGTTGGTTTGGCAATGCAGTACTGAATGGAACTAGGAACGCAAAGCATTGCTGCTGCACCTGCGATAACATCTGGAAAAAATACACGACCCGATAGAATTTAATTTAATTTGATATGAAACCGCAGTGGTATGCCTGTTGAACACCACACCGGGCTGTCGACTGGCTGTCTACCAGTCTGGGCAGGTGAACTAACAGGAGGATCAGGTGAGATAATGACCCTGAGATAATGTAGGAAGGGGTGAACTAACAGCAGGATCAGGTGAACTCATCAATCTGGGATAATGTAGAAAGGAGTGAACTAACAGCAGGATCAGGTGAGATAATGAAGGAATGGGTGAACTAACAGCAGGATCAGGTGAACTCATCAACCTGGGATAATGTAGGAAGGAGTGAACTAACAGCAGGATCAGGTGAACTCATCGACCTGGGATAATGAAGAAATTGGTGAACTAACAGCAGGATCAGGTGAGATAATTACCCTGAGATAATGTAGAAATTAGTGAACTGATGACCCTGATATAATGTAGAAAGGAGTGAACTGATGACCCTGAGATAATGTAGTAAGGGCCCCGTGTAACAACGCTAGCAGCAGAAGCCAAGAAGAAATCTAAATCAGTAGAACAGGAAATCCCATTCAAGTCAATGGGGTCTATAGTACTATCTCTATGGCAACAGCCTATAGGCCGCTCAGCCTCCACGCTACAGTACAGCAGCATTCCTTTAACAATGCTCAGACAAGCTGAGGGGAAAACAGAGTGGTTCTGGAGACTAAACAAGAAGCCACAGCAGTCAGAGCACTCTGTTGTGTGTAACCTTCACTGAGAACAGATCAGGGTGTGTGTGTGTGTGTGTGTGGAACTCTGTTGTGTGTAACCTTCACTGAGAACAGATCAGGGTGTGTGTGTGTGTGTGGAACTCTGTTGTGTGTAACCTTCACTGAGAACAGATCAGGGTGTGTGTGTGTGTGTGTGGAACTCTGTTGTGTGTAACCTTCACTGAGAACAGATCAGGGTGTGTGTGTGTGTGTGTGTGTGGCACTCTGTTGTGTGTAATCTTCACTGAGAACAGATCAGGGTGTGTGTGTGTGTGGCACTCTGTTGTGTGTAACCTTCACTGAGAACAGATCAGGGTGTGTGTGTGTGTGGCACTCTGTTGTGTGTAACCTTCACTGAGAACAGATCAGGGGGTGTGTGTGTGTGGCACTCTGTTGTGTGTAACCTTCACTGAGAACAGATCAGGGTGTGTGTGTGTGTATGTGTGGCACTCTGTTGTGTGTAACCTTCACTGAGAACAGATCAGGGTGTGTGTGTGTGTGGCACTCTGTTGTGTGTAACCTTCACTGAGAACAGATCAGGGTGTGTGTGTGTGTGGCACTCTGTTGTGTGTAACCTTCACTGAGAACAGATCAGGGTGTGTGTGTGTGTGGCACTCTGTTGTGTGTAACCTTCACTGAGAACAGATCAGGGTGTGTGTGTGTGTGTGTGTGTGGCACTCTGTTGTGTGTAACCTTCACTGAGAACAGATCAGGGTGTGTGTGTGTGTGGCACTCTGTTGTGTGTAACCTTCACTGAGAACAGATCAGGGTGTGTGTGTGTGTGGCACTCTGTTGTGTGTAACCTTCACTGAGAACAGATCAGGGTGTGTGTGTGTGTGTGGCACTCTGTTGTGTGTAACCTTCACTGAGAACAGATCAGGGTGTGTGTGTGTGTGTGGCACTCTGTTGTGTGTAACCTTCACTGAGAACAGATCAGGGTGTGTGTGTGTGTGTGGCACTCTGTTGTGTGTAACCTTCACTGAGAACAGATCAGGGTGTGTGTGTGTGTGTGTGTGTGGCGGCCTCACAGGGAGCATGAAGCACGAGACTAAATACAGAGAGAGTTCATTAGGTCAGAGACAAAGAGATGATTCAACACTAGAGACTGGGACACTGCACAGAGACACAGCCTGGGACACTGCACAGAGACACAGCCTGGGACACTGCACAGAGACACAGCCTGGGACAGAGACACAGCCTGGGACAGAGACAAATGGAGACTGGGACACTGCACAGAGACACAGCCTGGGACACTGCACAGAGACACAGCCTGGGACAGAGACACAGCCTGGGACAGAGACAAATGGAGACTGGGACACTGCACAGAGACACAGCCTGGGACACTGCACAGAGACACAGCCTGGGACACTGCACAGAGACACAGCCTGGGACAGAGACAGATGGAGACTGGGACACTACACAGAGACACAGCCTGGGACAGAGACAGATGGAGACTGGGACACTGCACAGAGACACAGCCTGGGACACTGCACAGAGACACAGCCTGGGACACTATACAGAGACACAGCCTGGGACAGAGACAGATGGAGACTGGGACACTGCACAGAGACACAGCCTGGGACAGAGACAGATGGAGACTGGGACACTGCACAGAGACACAGCCTGGGACACTGCACATAGACACAGCCTGGGACACTGCACATAGACACAGCCTGGGACACTGCACAGAGACACAGCCTGGGACACTGCACAGAGACACAGCCTGGGACACTGCACAGAGACACAGCCTGGGACAGAGACAGATGGAGACTGGGACACTACACAGAGACACAGCCTGGGACAGAGACAGATGGAGACTGGGACACTGCACAGAGACACAGCCTGGGACACTGCACATAGACACAGCCTGGGACACTGCACATAGACACAGCCTGGGACACTGCACAGAGACACAGCCTGGGACACTGCACAGAGACGCTGCACAGAGACACTGCCTGGGACAGTGACACAGCCTGGGACACTGCACAGAGACACAACCTGGGACACTGCACAGAGACGCTGCACAGAGACACTGCCTGGGACAGTGACAGATGGAGACTGGGACACTGCACAGAGACACAGCCTGGGACACTGCACAGAGACACAGCCTGGGACACTGCACAGAGACACAGCCTGGGACAGAGACAGATGGAGACTGGGACACTACACAGAGACACAGCCTGGGACAGAGACAGATGGAGACTGGGACACTGCACAGAGACACAGCCTGGGACAGAGAAAGATGGAGACTGGGACACTGCACAGAGACACAGCCTGGGACAGAGACACAGCCTGGGACAGAGACAAATGGAGACTGGGATGCTGCACAGAGACACAGCCTGGGACAGAGACAGATGGAGACTGGGATGCTGCACAGAGACACAGCCTGGGACAGAGACAGATGGAGACTGGGACACTGCACAGAGACACAGCCTGGGACAGAGACAGATGGAGACTGGGACACTACACAGAGACACAGCCTGGGACAGAGACAGATGGAGACTGGGACACTACACAGAGACACAGCCTGGGACAGAGACAGATGGAGACTGGGACACTACACAGAGACACAGCCTGGGACAGAGACAGATGGAGACTGGGACACTGCACAGAGACACAGCCTGGGACAGAGACAGATGGAGGCTGGGACACTGCACAGAGACACAGCCTGGGACAGAGACAGATGGAGACTGGGACACTACACAGAGACACAGCCTGGGACAGAGACACAGCCTGGGACAGAGACAGATGGAGACTGGGACACTACACAGAGACACAGCCTGGGACAGAGACAGATGGAGACTGGGACACTACACAGAGACACAGCCTGGGACAGAGACACAGCCTGGGACAGAGACAGATGGAGACTGGGACACTACACAGAGACAGAGCCTGGGACAGAGACAGATGGAGACTGGGATGGGGGAGTGAAAGAGAAATAAACAAAGAGCAAATATAGTAAAAGAGAGAGAGACTCAGAGAGGTAAGAGAGAGAGACTCAGAGAGGTAAAGAGAGAGAGACTCAGAGAGGTAAAGAGAGAGAGACTCAGAGAGGTAAAGAGAGAGAGACTCAGAGAGGTAAAGAGAGAGAGACTCAGAGAGGTAAAGAGAGAGAGACTCAGAGAGGTAAAGAGAGAGAGACTCAGAGAGGTAAAGAGAGAGAGACTCAGAGAGGTAAAGAGAGAGAGACTCAGAGAGGGTAAAGAGAGAGAGACTCAGAGAGGTAAAGAGAGAGAGACTCAGAGAGGTAAAGAGAGAGAGACTCAGAGAGGTAAGAGAGAGAGACTCAGAGAGGTAAAGAGAGAGAGACTCAGAGAGGTAAAGAGAGAGAGACTCAGAGAGGTAAAGAGAGAGAGACTCAGAGAGGTAAAGAGAGAGAGACTCAGAGAGGTAAAGAGAGAGAGACTCAGAGAGGTAAAGAGAGAGAGACTCAGAGAGGTAAAGAGAGAGAGACTCAGAGAGGTAAAGAGAGAGAGACTCAGAGAGGTAAAGAGAGAGAGACTCAGAGAGGTAAGAGAGAGAGACTCAGAGGTAAAGAGAGACTCAGAGAGGTAAAGAGAGAGAGACTCAGAGAGGTAAAGAGAGAGAGACTCAGAGAGGTAAAGAGAGAGAGACTCAGAGAGGTAAAGAGAGAGAGACTCAGAGAGGTAAAGAGAGAGAGACTCAGAGAGGTAAAGAGAGAGAGACTCAGAGAGGTAAAGAGAGAGAGACTCAGAGAGGTAAAGAGAGAGACTCAGAGAGGTAAAGAGAGAGAGACTCAGAGAGGTAAAGAGAGAGAGACTCAGAGAGGTAAAGAGAGAGAGACTCAGAGAGGTAAAGAGAGAGAGACTCAGAGAGGTAAAGAGAGAGAGACTCAGAGAGGTAAAGAGAGAGAGAGACTCAGAGAGGTAAAGAGCGAGAGACTCAGAGAGGTAAAGAGAGAGAGACTCAGAGAGGTAAAGAGAGAGAGACTCAGAGAGGTAAAGAGAGAGAGACTCAGAGAGGTAAAGAGAGAGAGAGACTCAGAGAGGTAAAGAGCGAGAGGGACTCAGAGAAGGAGAGAGCAAATACAGAGTTCTGCCTGGGGAGCAGATTAGTGCGTCTTAGCATCAGAGTTAGGAGACATGAGATGCCCTAAACTGAGGCCTTGTGTACCAGTGTGGCCTTAACCACTTGATCCAGACTTAATCTGCTGCTCATCTCCCACTTCTTCACATCTTTAATGGCCCTCTATTACAGCACAGAGACTCAGACCTACTGAGACCCCCTCCACCACACACACAGTAGGGCTGGGTATTACCAGGGACTCAGACCCCCTCCACCACACACACATTCGGGCTGGGTATTACCAGGGACTCAGTCCCCCTCCACCACACACACAGTAGGGCTGGGTATTACCAGGGACCTCACCACATCTTTAATGACCCTCTATTACAGCACAGAGACTCAGACCTACTGAGACCCCCTCCACCACACACACAGTAGGGTTGGGTATTACCAGGGACTCAGACCCCCTCCACCACACACAGTAGGGCTGGGTATTACCAGGGACTCAGACCCCCTCCACCACACACAGTAGGGCTGGGTATTACCAGGGACTCAGACCCCCTCCACCACACACAGTAGGACTGGGTATTACCAGGGACTCAGACCCCCTCCACCACACACAGTAGGGCTGGGTATTTACCAGGGACTCAGACCCCCTCCACCACACACAGTACGGCTGGGTATTACCAGGGACTCAGACCCCCTCCACCACACACAGTAGGGCTGGGTATTACCAGGGACCTCACCCCCTCCACCACACACAGTAGGGCTGGGTATTACCAGGGACTCAGACCCCCTCCACCACACACAGTAGGGCTGGGTATTACCAGGGACTCAGACCCCCTCCACCACACACAGTAGGGCTGGGTATTACCAGGGACCTCACCCCCTCCACCACACACAGTAGGGCTGGGTATTACCAGGGACTCAGACCCCCTCCACCACACACAGTAGGGCTGGGTATTACCAGGGACTCAGACCCCCTCCACCACACACAGTAGGGCTGGGTATTACCAGGGACTCAGACCCCCTCCATCACACACAGTAGGGCTGGGTATTACCAGGGACTCAGACCCCCTCCACCACACACAGTAGGGCTGGGTATTACCAGGGACTCAGACCCCCTCCACCACACACAGTAGGGCTGGGTATTACCAGGGACTCAGACCCCCTCCACCACACACAGTAAGGCTGGGTATTACCAGGGACTCAGACCTCCTCCACCACACACAGTAGGGCTGGGTATTACCAGGGACTCACACCCCCTCCACCACACACAGTAGGACTGGGTATTACCAGGGACTCAGACCTCCTCCACCACACACAGTAGGGCTGGGTATAACCAGGGACTCAGACCCCCTCCACCACACACAGTAGGGCTGGGTATTACCAGGGACTCAGACCCCCTCCACCACACACAGTAGGGCTGGGTATTACCAGGGACTCAGACCCCCTCCACCACACACAGTAGGGCTGGGTATTACCAGGGATACTTATGCATTACACTTGTCAAGGTTCTACATTATTGATCTTTACTACGATTTGATTGTTATTTGACGTTCCAAACATATCGCTCGCGATACACAGCGTACGAAACATTAGGAACACCTTCCTGATATTGAGTTGCACCCCCTTTGGCCCTCAGAACAGCCTCAGTTCATCAGGACATGGGACTCTATAATAAGGTGTTTGAAGAGTTTCACAGGGATGCTGGCCCATGTTGACTCCAATGCTTCCCATAGGGATGCTGGCCCATGTTGACTCCAATGCTTCCCACAGGGATGCTGGCCCATGTTGACTCCAATGCTTCCCACAGGGATGCTGGCCCATGTTGACTCCAATGCCTCCCACAGGGATGCTGGCCCATGTTGACTCCAATGCTTCCCACAGGGATGCTGGCCCATGTTGACTCCAATGCTTCCCACAGGGATGCTGGCCCATGTTGACTTCAATGCTTCCCACAGGGATGCTGGCCCATGTTGACTCCAATGCTTCCCACAGGGATGCTGGCCCATGTTGACTCCAATGCTTCCCACAGGGATGCTGGCCCATGTTGACTCCAATGCTTCCCACAGGGATGCTGGCCCATGTTGACTCCAATGCTTCCCACAGGGATGCTGGCCCATGTTGACTTCAATGCTTCCTACAGTTGATGCTGGCCCATGTTGACTCCAATGTTTCCCACAGGGATGCTGGCCCATGTTGACTCCAATGCTTCCCACAGGGATGCTGGCCCATGTTGACTCCAATGTTTCCCACAGGTATGCTGGCCCATGTTGACTCCAATGCTTCCCACAGGGATGCTGGCCCATGTTGACTCCAATGCTTCCCACAGGGATGCTGGCCCATGTTGACTCCAATGCGTTCCACAGGGATGCTGGCCCATGTTAACTCCAATGCTTCCCACAGGGATGCTGGCCCATGTTGACTCCAATGCTTCCCTCAGGGATGCTGGCCCATGTTGACTCCAATGCTTCCCACAGGGATGCTGGCCCCATGTTGACTTCAATGCTTCCCACAGTTGATGCTGGCCTATGTTGACTCCAATGTTTCCCACAGGGATGCTGGCCCATGTTGACTCCAATGCTTCCCACAGGGATGCTGGCCCATGTTGACTCCAATGCTTCCCACAGGGATGCTGGCCCATGTTGACTCCAATGCTTCCCACAGGGATGCTGGCCCATGTTGACTCCAATGCGTTCCACAGGGATGCTGGCCCATGTTGACTCCAATGTTTCCCACAGGGATGCTGGCCCATGTTGACTCCAATGCTTCCCACAGGGATGCTGGCCCATGTTGACTCCAATGCTTCCCACAGGGATGCTGGCCCATGTTGACTCCAATGCTTCCCACAGGGATGCTGGCCCATGTTGACTCCAATGCTTCCCACAGGGATGCTGGCCCATGTTGACTCCAATGCGTTCCACAGGGATGCTGGCCCATGTTGACTCCAATGCTTCCCACAGGGATGCTGGCCCATGTTGACTACAATGCTTCCCACAGTGGTGTCAAGTTGACTGGATGTCTTTTTGGTGTTGAAACTGTTGAGTGTGAAAAAAAACCCAGCAGCGTTGCAGTTCTTGATGCACTTAAATCTGTTTTGTTGCCCATTCACCCTCTGAATGACACACAGACACAATCCATGTCTCTGATTGGCTAAAGGCTTAAAAACCCTTCTTTAACCCGTTTTCCTCCCCTTCATTTACACTGATTGAAGTGGATTTAACAAAGTGACATCAATAAGGGATCATAGCTTTCACCTGGTCAGTCTGTCATGGAAAGAGCAGGTGTTCTTAATGTTTCGCACAGTCAGAGTGTCAAATCAAATTTATTTATATAGCCCTTCGTACATCAGCTGATATCTCAAAGTGCTGTACAGAAACCCAGCCTAAAACCCCAAACAGCAAGCAATGCAGGTGTAGAAGCACGGTGGCTGGGAAAAACTCCCTAGAAAGGCCAAAACCTAGGAAGAAACCTAGAGAGGAACCAGGCTATGAGGGGTGGCCAGTCCTCTTCTGGCTGTGCCGGGTGGAGATTATAACAGAACATGGCCAAGATGTTCAAATGTTCATAAATGACCAGCATGGTCGAATAATAATAAGGCAGAACAGTTGAAACTGGAGCAGCAGCACAGTCAGGTGGAAGTTGAAACTGGAGCAGCAGCATGGCCAGGTGGACTGGGGACAGCAAGGATTCATCATGTCAGGTAGTCCTGGGGCATGGTCCTAGGGCTCAGGTCAGTTGAAACTGGAACAGCAGCATGGCCAGGTGGACTGGGGACAGCAAGTGTCATTGGCGTGTGGTTGGTGGTTGGTGATATTGGAGAGTTTAGATTTCTGCAATTGTTTGAACTTTAACTTGGGAGGCTGAGGACAAGGGAGGGAGGTTGAGGACAAGGGAGGGAGGTTGAGGACAAGGGAGGGAGGTTGAGGACAAGGGAGGGAGGTTGAGGACAAGGGAGGGAGGTTGAGGACAAGGGAGGGATGTTGAGGACAAGGGAGGGAGGTTGAGGACAAGGGAGGGAGGTTGAGGACAAGGGAGGGAGGTTGAGGACAAGGGAGGGAGGTTGAGGACAAGGGAGGGAGGTTGAGGACAAGGGAGGGAGGCTGAGGACAAGGGAGGGAGGTTGAGGACAAGGGAAGGAGGTTGAGGACAAGGGAGGGAGGTTGAGGACAGGGGAGGGAGGGAGGCTGAGGACAAGGGAGGGAGGGAGGCTGAGGACAAGGGAGGGAGGGAGGTTGAGGACATGAGAGGGAGGTTGAGGACATGAGAGGGAGGTTGAGGACATGGGAGGGAGGTTGAGGACATGAGCGGGAGGTTGAGGACAGGGGAGGGAGGGAGGCTGAGGACGAGGGAGGGAGGCTGAGGACAAGGGAGGGATGTTGAGGACAAGGGAGGGAAGTTGGGGACAAGGGAGGGAAGTTGAGAACAAGGGAGGGGGGTTGAGGACAAGGGAGGGAGGTTGAGGACATGAGAGGGAGGTCGAGGACAAGGGAGGGAGGTTGAGGACAAGGGAGGGAGGTTGAGGACAAGGGAGGAGGCTGAAGACAAGGGAGGGAGGTTGAGTACAAGGGAGGGAGGCTTGAAGACAAGGGAGGGAGGTTGAGGACAAGGGAGGGAGGTTGAGGACATGAGAAGGAGGTTGAGGACATGAGAGGGAGGTTGAGGACATGAGAGGGAGATTGAGGACATGGGAGGGAGGTTGAGGACATGGGAGGGAGGTTGAGGACATGGGAGGGAGGTTGAGGACAAGGGAGGGGGGTTGAGGACAAGGGAGGGAGGTTGAGGACAAGGGAGGGAGGTTGAGAACAAGGGAGAGAGGGTGACGACAAGGGAGGGAGGTTGAGGACAAGGGAGGGAGGTTGAGGACAAGGGAGGGAGGTTGAGGACATGAGAGGGAGGTTGAGGACAAGGGAGGGAGGTTGAGGACAAGGGAGGGAGGTTGAGGACAAGTCCATCTTTCTGTTAAGCAGCCCGGTCAGATCAGACTGAAAACAAACTTTTGTTTTACAGGACAGGGATGAACTCAGAACCATGTGATGTAGTTATGAATGACAATGGAGACAAACCCCTTTTCCCTGTACACATGTAATATCCCTGTCTGTTTACATCACTACATAATATTAACTCTTCAGGACAGGATGGAACTGCACGGCTAGGAGAAGGACAGGAAGTGTACAAGACAGCGTATTGCGTTACATTCACAGTACGGAGTTTAAACGGAGACCTCACAGTGAATTACAGCGTTGGGATATACTGTACTACAGGGTTACCAGAGAGAGAGAGGGGGGGGGGGATATACTGTACTACAGGGTTAACCATATGGGTAGTAATATATAAGACAAGGGAAGAGAGAGAGGGGGGGGGGTATACTGTACTACAGTGTTAACCAGAGAGAGAGAGGGGGGGGGATATACTGTACTACAGTGTTAACATATGGTAGTAATATATAAGACAAGGAGAGAGAGAGAGAGAGAGAGGGGGGGGGATATACTGTACTACAGTGTTAACCATAAGGAAGTAATATATAAGACAAGGGAGGGGGGGGGGGATATACTGTACTACAGTGTAAACCATAAGGAAGTAATATATAAGACAAGGGGAGGGGGGGTATACTGGTACTACAGGGTTAACCATATGGTAGTAATATATAAGACAAGGGAGAGAGAGAGGGGGGGGGGGGATATACTGTACTACAGGGTTAACCATATGGTAGTAATATGGTAAAATGTTACACTGTGTTTATAGACCTCTCCTTTATCACAAAGAGATGTTTCACAGCTCTCAGATCTCTCAGCTTTAAGACAAGTGTGTGTGGGGGGGGGGGGGGGGAGAATCGGGGGGTCATTACATCCAAAGCTGACATTGCCAAGAAAGCAAAAGTTCACGGGGGAAGAGAGAGATGGGGGGGGGGGGGGGAGAGGGGGAAACGTTGACTCCTGTAAGTGTTCTGAACTAGTTTTTTTTTTTGAGGAGACCAATTCCCTTGCAATCTCGCTGAGGAGTAGCAGAGACAGAGGAGAGAGAGAGAGAGAGATGAGAGAGACAGAGGAGAGAGAGAGAGAAGTAGAGAGAAGGAGACAGAGGAAGAGGAGAGAGAGTGAGGATGGAGATGAAGAGAGAGAGGTAAGAGAGGAGGGACCAAGAGGAGGAGAAAGTAAAGTAGAGTTAGAGCTAGAGGAGAGAGGAAGAGCGGTAGTAACGGAGAGGAGATGAGACGAGATGAGACAGAGGAGAGTACAGGTAGTTTAGAGAGAGTAGAGAGAGCGAGGACAGGGGAGAGAGAGAGAGAGAGAGAGACAGAGGAGAGAGAGAAGAGAGGAGAGCAGAGAGAGGAGAGAGGACAGAGGAGAGAGAGTAGAGAGAGAGAGACAGAGGAGAGAGAGAGCGAGAGAGAGAGACAGAGAGAGAGAGTAGAGAGAGAGAGAGACAGCGGAGAGAGAGAGAGAGAGAGAGAGAGAGACAGAGGGAGAGAGAGTAGAGAGAGAGGGGGAAACGTGACTCCTGTAAGTTGTTCTGGAACTAGTTTGAGGAGACAATCCCTTCATTCTCCTGCGACGTTGATTTGCAGCAACGTCGATCAGACGGAATGAGAGAGTAGAAAGAGAGGAGAGAGAGAGGAGAGAGAGAGAGGGGAGAGAGGAGAGAGAGAGAGAGGGGAGAGAGAGGAGAGAGAGAGAGAGGGGAGAGAGAGTAGAGAGAGAGAGAGAGAGGGGGAAACGTTGGACTCCTGTAAGTGTTCTGGAACTAGTTTGAGGAGACAATCTCTTCATTCTCCTGAGAGTAGAGACAGAGGAGAGAGAGTAGAGAGAGAGAGAGACAGAGGAGAGAGAGAGAGAGTAGAGAGTAGAGAGAGAGGAGAGAGTAGAGAGAGAGGGGGAAACGTTGACTCCTGTAAGTGTTCTGGAACTAGTTTGAGGAGACAATCCCTTCATTCTCCTGAGATGTTTGATTTGCAGCAACGTCGATCAGACGGAATGAGAGAGTAGAAAGAGAGAGAGAGAGAGAGAGGAGAGAGAGAGTAGAGAGAGAGAGAGAGGAGAGAGAGGAGAGAGAGAGAGGAGAGAGAGTTGAGAGAGAGGAGAGAGAGAGGAGAGAGTAGAGAGAGGGGGAGAGAGAGTAGAGAGAGGGGGAGAGAGAGAGTAGAGAGAGAGAGGAGAGAGAGGAGAGAGAGAGTAGAGAGACAGAGGAGAGAGAGAGTAGAGAGAGAGTAGAGAGTCGAGAGAGGGGGGGGGGGGAGAGAGTAGAGAGACAGAGGAGAGAGAGAGGAGAGAGAGTAGAGAGAGAGTAGAAAGAGAGGAGAGAGAGAGTAGAGAGAGAGTAGAAAGAGAGGAGAGAGAGAGTAGAAAGAGAGGAGAGAGAGAGTAGAGAGAGACAGAGAGAGTGGAAAGAGAGAGAGTAGAAAGAGACAGAGAGTGGAAAGAGAGAGCGAGAGGCACCAGACATCAGAGGCCCAGCATTACTCTACATACCAGACATCAGAGAGGCTCAGCATTACTCTACATACCAGACATCAGAAAGGCCCAGCATTACTCTATATACCAGACATCAGAGAGGCCCAGCATTACTCTACACACCAGACATCAGAGAGGCCCAGCATTACTCTATATACCAGACATCAGAGGCCCAGCATTACTCTACATACCAGACATCAGAGAGGCCCAGCATTACTCTACATACCAGACATCATAGAGGCTCAGCATTACTCTACATACCAGACATCAGAGAGGCCCAGCATCACTCTACATACCAGACATCAATCATCAGAGAGGCTCAGCATCACTCTACATACCAGACATTGTCATCAGAGAGGCCCAGCATTACTCTACATACCAGACATCAGTCATCAGAGAGGCCCAGCATTACTCTACATACCAGACATCAGTCATCAGAGAGGCCCAGCATTACTCTACATACCAGACATCAGAGAGGCTCATCATTACTCTACATACCAGACATCAGTCATCAGAGAGGCTCAGCATTACTCTACATACCAGACATCAGAGAGGCCCAGCATTACTCTATATACCAGACATCAGAGAGGCCCAGCATTACTCTACATACCAGACATTAGAGAGGCTCAGCATTACTCTACATACCAGACATTAGAGAGGCCCAGCATTACTCTACATACCAGACATCAGAGAGGCTCAGCATTACTCTACATACCAGACATTAGAGAGGCCCAGCATTACTCTACATACCAGACATCAGAGTGGGCCCAGCATTACTCTACATACCAGACATCAGAGTGGGCCCAGCATTACTCTACATACCAGACATCAGAGTGGGCCCAGCATTACTCTACATACCAGACATCAGAGTGGGCCCAGCATTACTCTACATACCAGACATCAGAGAGGCTCAACATTACTCTACATACCAGACATTAGAGAGGCCCAGCATTACTCTACATACCAGACATCAGAGAGGCCCAGCATTACTCTACATACCAGACATCAGAGAGGCTCATCATTACTCTACATACCAGACATCAGAGTGGGCCCAGCATTACTCTACATACCAGACATCAGAGAGGCTCAGCATTACTCTACATACCATACATCAGAGTGGGCCCAGCATTACTCTACATACCAGACATCAGAGTGGGCCCAGCATTACTCTACATACCAGACATCAGAGAGGCTCAGCATTACTCTACATACCAGACATTAGAGAGGCCCAGCATTACTCTACATACCAGACATCAGAGAGGCCCAGCATTACTCTACATACCAGACATCAGAGAGGCTCAGCATTACTCTACATACCAGACATCAGAGAGGCCCAGCATTACTCTACATACCAGACATCAGAGAGGCTCAGCATTACTCTACATACCAGACATCAGAGTGGGCCCAGCATTACTCTACATACCAGACATCAGAGTGGGCCCAGCATTACTCTACATACCAGACATCAGAGAGGCCCAGCATTACTCTACATACCAGACATCAGAGAGGCCCAGCATTACTCTACATACCAGACATCAGAGAGGCTCAGCATTACTCTACATACCAGACATCAGAGTGGGCCCAGCATTACTCTACATACCAGACATCAGAGTGGGCCCAGCATTACTCTACATACCAGACATCAGAGAGGCTCAGCATTACTCTACATACCAGACATTAGAGAGGCCCAGCATTACTCTACATACCAGACATCAGAGAGGCCCAGCATTACTCTACATACCAGACATCAGAGAGGCTCATCATTACTCTACATACCAGACATCAGAGTGAGCCCAGCATTACTCTACATACCAGACATCAGAGAGGCTCAGCATTACTCTACATACCATACATCAGAGTGGGCCCAGCATTACTCTACATACCAGACATCAGAGTGGGCCCAGCATTACTCTACATACCAGACATCAGAGAGGCTCATCATTACTCTACATACCAGACATCAGAGTGGGCCCAGCATTACTCTACATACCAGACATCAGAGAGGCTCAGCATTACTCTACATACCAGACATCAGAGAGGCCCAGCATTACTCTACATACCAGACATCAGAGAGGCTCAGCATTACTCTACATACCAGACATCAGAGTGGGCCCAGCATTACTCTACATACCAGACATCAGAGTGGGCCCAGCATTACTCTACATACCAGACATCAGAGAGGCCCAGCATTACTCTACATACCAGACATCAGAGAGGCCCAGCATTACTCTACATACCAGACATCAGAGAGGCTCAGCATTACTCTACATACCAGACATCAGAGTGGGCCCAGCATTACTCTACATACCAGACATCAGAGTGGGCCCAGCATTACTCTACATACCAGACATCAGAGAGGCTCAGCATTACTCTACATACCAGACATTAGAGAGGCCCAGCATTACTCTACATACCAGACATCAGAGAGGCCCAGCATTACTCTACATACCAGACATCAGAGAGGCTCATCATTACTCTACATACCAGACATCAGAGTGAGCCCAGCATTACTCTACATACCAGACATCAGAGAGGCTCAGCATTACTCTACATACCATACATCAGAGTGGGCCCAGCATTACTCTACATACCAGACATCAGAGTGGGCCAGCATTACTCTACATACCAGACATCAGAGAGGCTCATCATTACTCTACATACCAGACATCAGAGTGGGCCCAGCATTACTCTACATACCAGACATCAGAGAGGCTCATCATTACTCTACATACCAGACATCAGAGTGGGCCCAGCATTACTCTACATACCAGACATCAGAGAGGCTCATCATTACTCTACATACCAGACATCAGAGTGGGCCCAGCATTACTCTACATACCAGACATCAGAGTGGGCCCAGCATTACTCTACATACCAGACATCAGAGAGGCTCATCATTACTCTACATACCAGACATCAGAGTGGGCCCAGCATTACTCTACATACCAGACATCAGAGAGGGCCAGCATTACTCTACATACCAGACATCAGAGTGGGCCCAGCATTACTCTACATACCAGACATTAGAGAGGCCCAGCATTACTCTACATACCAGACATCAGAGTGGGCCCAGCATTACTCTACATACCAGACATCAGAGAGGCTCATCATTACTCTACATACCAGACATCAGAGTGGGCCCTCACTCACTTATTCTGCCCTCCACTCCTTTGGCCAAACCAAATGTCAATCAATTTCATAGTTTCAGTTGTAATATTTATTTGAGCTGAGGCGAGACTAAACAATCTGCGTGAGAGTTTGTTTGCTTTGGAAAATTAAAATTATTCAGAGTAGATGGACATGACAGGAGAGAGGAGATAGGGCCTAGGACTGAGAGTGTGTGAGAGTGTGTGTGAGAGGGGGGAGATAGAGACAGGGAGCTAGAGAGCCTCAGAAGGGGGAGGAGAGAGTGAAAGGAGAGAGAGGGGAGAGAGAGGCTGTGAGTAGAGAGGAGAGAGAGGGAGATGCAGTGAGAAGAGAGGAGAGGGAGGGAGGGAGGGAGGGAGGGAGGGAGGGAGGGAGGGAGGGAGGGAGGGAGGGAGGGAGTAGCACATTTAGAGATGTGACAGAAGCTAGGTTTCCAGCCAATTGGCGACAGAGGTTCATGCGTATACCAACTGCCTTGTTCAGGGGCAGAACGACAGATATTTACCTTGTCAGCTCGGGGAATTTGATAAAGGAGAATAGTTGCTCATGTTAAAGTTTCGCTCAATCATTTTTAATAATTATTATTAATTAGTTAAGTTTAAAGCCAACTTTAGGAGGACCAAGTGCACTTTGTAATTTGAATTTCCCTGGCAATTATAGCACATAATAATACGGTCCTAAGAGTACATTATGGCTGGGCCAGAATTAGAACAGGGCAGACCATCAGAAACCATCACTAATGATGGAGTAGTACCCCGCAGTCACTGACTGGCTCCGTCCCAAATCACACCCTATTCCCTACGCAGCGCACTACTTTCGACCAGGTAAGTACAGTCTGGGAGTAGTAGCTCTACGTTAGAAGTAGTACACTCTCTATAGGGAATAAGGGAACCAATTGGGACGCATTTGGTTTCAGAGGTAAAAATAAGGAATTGATTAAAAATAAATTTGGTACAGATGCTAATTATTTCAGATAATTAACTACTATTACTACTGCTACTAGTACTACTACTACTGATACTACTACTGGTACTGTTGCTACTAATACCACTACTGCAACTGATACCACTACAACTACTGTTACTACTACTACTAATATCACTTCTGCTACAGATACCACTACAACTACTAATACCACTACTGATACCACTACTACTACTATTACTGATACCACTACAACTACTGCTGCTACTACTACTGGTACTACTACTACTGATACCACTACAACTACTGCTGCTACTACTACTGGTACTACTACTACTGATACCACTACAACTACTGCTGCTACTACTACTGGTACTACTACTACTGATACCACTACTACTACTGCTGCTACTACTACTGGTACTACTACTACTGATACCACTACTACTACTGCTGCTACTACTACTGGTACTACTACTACTGATACCACTACTACTACTGCTGCTACTACTACTGGCACTGCTACTACTACTACTACTACTACTACTACTACTACTACAACTGGTACTGCTGCTACTAATACCACTACTGCAACTGATACCACTACAACTACTGCTACTAATATCACTACTGCTACCACTACAACTACTGCTACTAATATCACTACTGCTACAGATACCACTACAACTACTACTACTACTAATACCACTACTGATACCACTACTACTACTACTACTACCACTACAACTACTGCTGCTACTGGTACTACTACTACTACTACTGATACCACTACTACCACAACTACTGCTGCTACTACTACTGATACCACTACAACTACTGGTACTACTACTACTGATACCACTACAACTACTGCTGCTACTACTACTGATACCACTACAACTACTGCTACTACTACTACTGGTACTACTACTACTGATACCACTACAACTACTGCTGCTACTACTACTGATACCACTACAACTACTGCTACTACTACTACTACTACTGATACCACTACAACTACTGCTACTACTACTACTGGTACTGCTACTACTGATACCACTACAACTACTACTACTACTGATACCACTACAACTACTGCTGCTACTACTACTGATACCACTACAACTACTACTACTACTACTGATACCACTACAACTACTGCTGCTACTACTACTGATACCACTACAACTACTACTACTACTACCACTACAACTACGGCTACTACTACTAGCCCTGTGGTGTGTGTGTGATAGGAACGGCAGCCCTGTGGTGTGTGTGTGTGTGTGTGACAGGAACAGCAGCGCTGTGATGTGTGTGTGAGATAGGAACGGCAGCCCAGTGGTGTGTGTGTGATAGGAACGGATGCCCTGTGGTGTGTGTGTGTGTGTGATAGGAACGGCAGCCCTGTGGTGTGTGTGTGATAGGAACAGTAGCCCTGTGGTGTGTGTGTGTGTGTGTGATAGGAACAGCAGCCCTGTGGTGTGTGTGTGTGTGTGTGTGTGTGTGTGTGTGTGTGTGTGTGTGTGTGTGTGTGTGTGTGTGTGTGTGTGTGTGTGTGTGTGTGTGTGTGTGTGTGTGTGTGTGTGATAGGAACGGCAGCCCTGTGGTGTGTGTGTGTGTGTGTGATAGGAACAGCAGCCCTGTGGTGTGTGTGTGATAGGAACGGCAGCCCTGTGGTGTGTGTGTGATAGGAACGGCAGCCCTGTGGTGTGTGTGTGTGTGTGTGATAGGAACAGCAGCCCTGTGGTGTGTGTGTGTGACAGACAGGGCTGATATGTCACTGCTCTGTCACCAACTGTTTCCCAGCAGGGCCACTGCAGACAGCTCCATAAATCACCTTCACACACAAACACACACACACACACACACACACACACACACACACACACACACACACACACACACACACACACACACACACACACACACACACACACACACATTGATTTAATGTTATTGTGCGTTTGCACATTAATGACAATGTTCTGGTCCACATGCAACAGTACCAATCTCTCCGGGTGTTACTATAGATCCCCGTGACCTCGGTTCTAGAAGGTTCTATCTGCTCCAACCATAGTTCTGAGATATCGGGGATTAAAGTTTTCACATCGCAGAGTACATTACACTATATAGATGATATAGTCTATATAAGGCTCTGGAGAGAACAGAGTACATTATACTATATAGATGATATAGTCTATATAAGGCTCTGGAGCAGAGAACAGAGTACATTATACTATATAGATGATATAGTCTATATAAGGCTCTGGAGAGGAGGAGAGGAGAACAGAGTACATTATACTATATAGATGATATAGTCTATATAAGGCTCTGGAGAGGAGAACAGAGTACACTACACTATATAGATGATATAGTCTATATAAGGCTCTGGAGCAGAGGAACTACAGCAGGTTTCCTTTGTTAGGAAAGAGAGAGTCCTGATGCCCTGATTCATCATGAGGCCTCAGCCGGACGTCACTGTGCTGACTTGACCTGGTTGGCTGAAAGATGGAGACAACACATTATAAACAGGCTCAGAGGCAAGCCTATACAACCCCCTGTGGCCCCCTGAGAGAGAGAGGTGTGTGTGTGTGTGTGTGTTTGTGTATGTGTGTGTGTGTGTGACCCCTGCCTTCCCCCACCTCTGCTGCATGACCGTAACGACTCACAGAGGAGGCGCAGGCAGACAGGCAGTCAAACAGGCAGACAAACAGGCAGGCAAACAGGCAGACAAACAAACAGGCAGGCAGACAAACAGGCAGACAGACAAACAGGCAGGCAAACAGGCAGGCAGACAAACAGGCAGACAGACAAACAGGCAGACAAACAGGCAGACAAACAAACAGGCAGACAAACAGGCAGACAGACAAGCAGGCAGGCAAACAGGCAGGCAGACAGACATACAGACAAACAGGCAGGCAGGCAGACAGACGGACAAACAGGCAGACAGACAGACAGGCAGGCAGGCTGAAAGGCAGAAATAACAGGCTCATATTTGAAGGTCAGCAGGCAGCCTGATAAGAACCATTGTTTGGTTCTCCACCCACCACCTTTGGGACCGGAGCTATGACAGGGTGAAATCACTCAGGAAGCAGGCCCCTACAGGACCCCTTCCCTCTCACCACACACTATTTCACCTCCCTCAGCTCTACAACACACTGCCCTCTCTCTCCCTCAGCTACCCAACACACTGCCCTCTCTCTCTCTCAGCTACCCAACACACTGCCCTCTCTCTCCCTCAGCTACCCAACACACTGCCCTCTCTCTCCCTCAGCTACCCAACACACTGCCCTCTCTCTCTCTCTCAGCTAACCAACACACTACCCTCTCTCTCTCCCTCAGCTACCCAACACACTGCCCTCTCTCTCCCTCAGCTACCCAACACACTGCCCTCTCTCTCTCAGCTACCCAACACACTGTCCTCTCTCTCCCTCAGCTACCCAACACACTGCCCTCTCTCTCCCTCAGCTACCCAACACACTGCCCTCTCTCTCCCTCAGCTACCCAACACACTGCCCTCTCTCTCCCTCAGCTACCCAACACACTGCCCTCTCTCTCCCTCAGCTACCCAACACACTGTCCTCTCTCTCCCTCAGCTACCCAACACACTGCCCTCTCTCTCTCTCAGCTAACCAACACACTGCCCTCTCTCTCCCTCAGCTACCCAACACACTGCCCTCTCTCTCCCTCAGCTACCCAACACACTGTCCTCTCTCTCCCTCAGCTACCCAACACACTGCCCTCTCTCTCCCTCAGCTACCCAACACACTGTCCTCTCTATCCCTCAGCTACCCAACACACTGCCCTCTCTCTCCCTCAGCTACCCAACACACTGCCCTCTCTCTCCCTCAGCTACCCAACACACTGTCCTCTCTCTCCCTCAGCTACCCAACACACTGCCCTCTCTCTCCCTCAGCTACCCAACACACTGTCCTCTCTCTCCCTCAGCTAACCAACACACTGCCCTCTCTATCCCTCAGCTACCCAACACACTGTCCTCTCTCTCCCTCAGCTAACCAACACACTGTCCTCTCTATCCCTCAGCTACCCAACACACTGTCCTCTCTCTCCCTCAGCTAACCAACACACTGCCCTCTCTCTCCCTCAGCTACCCAACACACTGTCCTCTCTCTCCCTCAGCTACCCAACACACTGCCCTCTCTCTCTCTCAGCTAACCAACACACTGCCCTCTCTCTCCCTCAGCTACCCAACACACTGTCCTCTCTCTCCCTCAGCTACCCAACACACTGCCCTCTCTCTCCCTCAGCTAACCAACACACTGCCCTCTCTCTCCCTCAGCTACCCAACACACTGTCCTCTCTCTCCCTCAGCTACCCAACACACTGCCCTCTCTCTCCCTCAGCTACCCAACACACTGCCCTCTCTCTCTCTCTCAGCTAACCAACACACTACCCTCTCTCTCTCCCTCAGCTACCCAACACACTGCCCTCTCTCTCCCTCAGCTACCCAACACACTGCCCTCTCTCTCTCAGCTACCCAACACACTGTCCTCTCTCTCCTCAGCTACCCAACACACTGCCCTCTCTCTCCCTCAGCTACCCAACACACTGCCCTCTCTCTCCCTCAGCTACCCAACACACTGCCCTCTCTCTCCCTCAGCTACCCAACACACTGCCCTCTCTCTCCCTCAGCTACCCAACACACTGTCCTCTCTCTCCCTCAGCTACCCAACACACTGCCCTCTCTCTCTCTCAGCTAACCAACACACTGCCCTCTCTCTCCCTCAGCTACCCAACACACTGCCCTCTCTCTCCCTCAGCTACCCAACACACTGTCCTCTCTCTCCCTCAGCTACCCAACACACTGCCCTCTCTCTCCCTCAGCTACCCAACACACTGCCCTCTCTCTCCCTCAGCTACCCAACACACTGCCCTCTCTCTCCCTCAGCTACCCAACACACTGCCCTCTCTCTCCCTCAGCTACCCAACACACTGCCCTCTCTCTCCCTCAGCTACCCAACACACTGCCCTCTCTATCCCTCAGCTACCCAACACACTGTCCTCTCTCTCCCTCAGCTACCCAACACACTGCCCTCTCTCTCCCTCAGCTAACCAACACATGACCCTCATATATTTTTATATTTTTTCCGTACACACACACACACATCCCCAAAACAACAGGCTCTGGGAAAATGTCTGTGTTTTAAAACATTCCCAGAGTCAGACAGTGTAAATAGTTTGTGATAGACATCATGCTAATGGGGGATTGTAGAGAGAGAAGGAAAAGACCGTCTGTGGGGGGAAAAACCCTTGGCTGCCTCCCAAATGGCACCCACTTCCCTGTGTAGTGCACTACTTTAGACCGGTGGGATCATAGTGATGTGGTCAAAGGCAGTGCACTGTGTAGGGATCAGGGTGCCGTTTAGGATGCACCCTCTGTCTACATTGTTACAGTACAATGGGAAAAGCCAGCACTGATACAAACAATAAAATATTAACGACTGATTGTTTCAGACAACCACCAAATACCCCA